>NC_136536.1:5627709-5819459 GCF_910591455.1 Pholis gunnellus
TTGAGTGAGAGCTTGGCTGTGCGCATACTTACAAGAGTATTCTTCTCATTTCACTAGCTGTCCTCTTTACGTCCCATTGTCCCAGACTTTTCCAGGGATGAGATATATTGTTTTATTTATTATATGAGTGTGCCATTGTTTTTATATACTGTGTCCTTTCTTTTTTTTTTTACTTGAGTGTGAATAAAGAAAATAAAAATGTGTATTCCCCCCAAAAGCCAGGAGGCTACACCGCTGATTTATTTATAAATCATATAACCTCCATGTCCAGGTGAATTTCAAAAAATCAGTCCATGCTTGAAAGTAGATCGCACAGGCCAACAAAGACACATGTATGGCACAGACATATTTGATGTAAACTAATGAACAGGTCAGCAGCAAGTGATCTGTGCTGTCTTGACATTTGTCCCTTCCTCCTCTTGACGTATAGGTGCCTGCAGCCGAGACGGTGAGACCGTTCGAGGATCAGAATCGGGAACCAGAGGGAGGATGATTTAGGGAAGAGTGCTGCCATCTGAAACCCTCTCGGGGAGTCAGAGAAAATGGTTGCAGTGCAGCGTGGCTCATTACCACATAAGCACGTCATCTATCAGACATGGCAGCGCAGACACGCATAAAAACACGCACATGATGCAAGCTCACACACATCTGCACAATCAACCTATCAGACATCTCCAGCACCGCGGAGGCAGAGAAGGAAGCAGAGGGCTGATGAGAGGATGGGGGGGGGGGGAGGTTTGCAAAGCTATGCTGCTTGGTTACTGATGAGCTATCTGCAGACTGACATATAGGTTACATTCCCTTATATGCCAGAGAGTGCCGAACACACACACACATACACACACACACACGTCCTCTATAACTGCGAGCTTTGCCACAGCTGCTCTGACAGTGTCATAACTCCTGTCTCTGGATGGAAAATGGGGTTGTATGTCAAAGGCTCAGCTGGGTGAGGAGTGACATTCTCCAGTGTCCCATGGGCATCTGCCTCTCTGTGGCTCAGTCCAGCAGACGTGGCCACCGTGATGTCTTTCCACATATTGGTGTAATTTCCCAACCTATGTCTGGGATAGGTTTAAAGCAATCTTTTGACATTTTGGTGAAAGATCTGTTTTTTGCTTTCTTGCAGAGAGTCAGATGAGAAGATCGATAACCAATCTCGTGTTTGTACGGTTTATGTAAGGCTACAGCCAGCAGCCGCTTAGCTTAGCATAATGATTGGAAACGGGTGAAACAGCTATAGAATGGCTCTGTCCTAATGTAACAAAATCCCCCCCTTCCAGCACCGCTAAAGCTCACAAATTAACACAATATATCTTCTTTGTTTAATCCCTTTTTAAAGAAGAAACTGTAAACATGTCATGTTGTAGTTTTACAGAGGGATTATGTGCCAGACCTTTACTCGGCCGTGAGCACAATGTGTTAATTGGTGAGCTTCACAGATGCTGGTATTTGTTTTTTTCCTCTGGCCAGAGCAGGATCATGGCTCATCTTCATTCTAAGCTAAACTAGAGACTGGTATTGAGCTGCTCATCTAACTCTTGGTAAGAAAACAAATAAGCATATTCCCCAAAATGTCAAACTATTCTTCAAACTATTCTCTCGTCAATACAAAAGGCCGGACTATTGCAGCTGGAACCGGCACAAAAATAACAAAAATCACTGCTGATTGTACCAGACGTATTAAAGTGAAGTTTCTTTCAATCAATCCCTCCCTGCCTGTCTGATAGCTCGGTCCAAAGCTGTCCTGGTGTGACAGGCTCAGGCGGCAGCGCGGCTCCCAGCTTGTGTACGTCTGTGTGCTCTGGGCGACTCAATGAGGCACACAGACATCACCAGACAGCAGACACCACAGCCTTTCTATAGCCCTGAACCCCGAGGACTCACTCACATTAATATTAACCATGTTAAGCTGAATTCACATTTGCATACAGTGCATAATGTCCTGAAAATAGAATCAAATATTCAACAAATATGAGGCTTCATGTGTGTTCTTTTAAATTAAATCCATTCATCACTGCTGTGAATACGTTCAAGGGAGTTTCTTTGTCTCATTTTCGTGTTGTTCCAGTGCTGTCCCCTTATTGTTCATGTGTGTCTGTGAGTTCTGTATTCGAAGCTGAATGCATCCATGCGTGACGATGTACATGCGAATTGGTGAATGAATGTGTGTCAGTGTGTGCTGTGTATACTAAGCAGTTTATCTCGTCTGCTCCGCATAGTTTTTCGTTCCCCAAGTGTGGCGAGGTGAGCCAGGTTCAACACACACACACACACACATGCACACACACACACACACACACACACACGCTCAGCTCAGGTCTGCTGGAATGATAAGACCCCGTGTGTCCCTGCTAGAGGTAAATAGACTCCCCTGGTACAACCGGCCCCCCTTCCCTCACCCACCATATTATGACACCCCCAGAAACCCCTCATTTACCCACACTGCTCACCTTCACCACATACTCCCCCCCCCCCCCCTCCCCCCTTCATGCCCGCGTGCCCCGTGTGGCACACCCTGAGGGCATGTCAAGAGTCAGTGCTCTTCTAGCGGTTTAATTAGACAACCACGCCTGGCATTGGGGATTGTGGGGGGAAGGGAGCAAAAGGCTGGGGCCCATGAGGTGCTTGGGATGGCTAGAGAGGGTTATAGTTTGAGATTTGTGATGTGCACATCTGGATAACAGCTGAACACTGACATAGCTGCAAAACGGGTAAATATTTGCTGATCAGCGCGTTCGTTTCCATGTTATATCTTTAAATCTAAAGTGTTCTGGGCACAAGAATTGACTCGAAACAACGTGATTTGTCGGCCTTCTAATATTAATCTCTTTGCTTGCACTAACTGGAACTCTTAGCAATAGTCTGCTGATCAGAATTAGGTATTCATCATCATTACACAACACAGCTCAGCTTCCTGACCTGAAGAATCATTAACTGGCCATCACACAAACAAAACAAATAGAGCCATTAACATGTTGGTGGTAAAATTTGGCATCAGGGTAAAAAAAAATGTTTTCTTAAAGTTTACAGAAATAATCTGTTATTTCTTCCTTTATAAGACATTTCCCCAGCTTTTAATGGAGAAAAAAACCTCTTCAAGCACATTAACAAACCTAATTAATTCAAAGATGAATAAGAAAGTAGTTGAATGGACTTCCATGCTCAAAAATATTAAATTAATTGTGCCTGCGTGTGTTTTTCTCATGCCATGTCTCTCCTCATCTTCCTGCCTTTTGTCACTGTACTTCTGCTTAAATTTAACTGTAGAAACACCAAATATAATTGGCTTAGATTGGCTTAAATCTGTAAGACTCTATGATGCAGGATTTTGGGGCGACAACATAGCTCCAGGAACAACCCTGGGTTTTAACTGTGGTTCACTGCTTACCTTTAAACTTTTACTGTCTTACCAGTCTATTGTTTTCTTCCTGGTATCTTTCCCACTGTGTGTGTGTGTGTGTGTGTGTGTGTGTGTGTGTGTGTGTGTGTGTGTGTCTAATTCTCCACCATCAACTTTGATCTGATTCTACTGAAACTGTTTCACCTTCAGAAGGGCTCCATAAATCTCTCTTGATCTCTGTGTGGATGAAAAGGCAGGTCCGGAATATGAATCAGCATCGGGCCAATCCAAACTGTAGTCGGGCAGCATAAAATGTCTTTTATCTGTCTGCAGGAGCATGTACACACACATACACACCAGAGGATGGTTTAGATTACAGGAAAAACATACTTTGTTCACTGCACTAACAACCCTTCTTGAATGTAAATCTTCTGCAGGATGGTGATTTTAAATGGTACTGAGGGGACAGATCTTTTTTATCATGGCTGCACTATAAAGTGTATGGTCAACAATGGATTTAAAAAAAATGTTTTTGTCTTTCTGTAGAGTTAGTAATTCTTCTCTCTGTATTGTTATATGACAGACGGACAGACAGACAGACAGACAGACAGACAAACAGATAGACAGATAGATAGACAGATAGACAGACAGATAGATAGATAGATAGATAGATAGATAGATAGATAGATAGATAGATAGATAGATAGATAGATAGATGGATAGATAGATAGATAGATAGATAGATATATAGATAGATAGATAGATAGATGAAATTAACCCAAGAAATACATAAAAACAAGTGTTCTCCTCCAAAAACAAGAGGGCTACCAAGACCATACATTTGTGCACCTCCTTTAATGTATTTGTATGAATGAATAATTCCTCTGAAAGAATAAATGTTGTCATTGGCATTCTGCTTTTTTGTTGTTGTTATGATTGATTGATATCATTTGTGCATTTTATATTCAATTTTATATAATAGAGAAATTATTTTTTTTAAAGAAAAAAATTAAAATAATTAACGGCTATTCTGTTTCCTTTGTAAAAAATCTACAAACGTATCATGTACAATACAAATTCTGCTAGATTTAATATATAAATCTGTATCGCGCTAACATGTAACACGGTTGCCACCTTGTGCCCATAGTTTGTGCCTACGATGTCATACACAGACCGCCTAACGGTATTTCTAGTCAGGCATTTAGTTGTTCATGTACCAAACAATTGGGCCCTGAGAAAAACACATCACTTTGGCTGGGAAACGTAGTGGCGACAGCCGTTGTCTGCACTTTGTACGGACCGCTCAGTACTACAATTCCCACAAACCCTTGCTGGCATTCGCTCGTGTCGAGCGATATGGCGTCTTCTTGAAGCGTACATACATCGCAAGTGTTTTCTTGACAAGTTATCAAGGTAAGCTGTAAATGTTGTAAAAAATCAAACCTCCACTATTGTGTTTAATGAAGTGAAGTCGTTTGACTCAAGGGAGGTTTTAGTTTTGCATGTTTGGCCCGTTTATAGAAGACAATTAGCCTTTTTGCTAAGTTGTTAGCTAACGTAAGGACATAGCATGCTAACACTAGCAGTTGTCTGCATTCATTCTGCAGAGTAACTCATGTTGTTGTTTACGTCCTAAATGAGATGTTTAGTCTTAATAATTTCTGTAAACTTTCGTGTGAAACTAAAATAAGGCTCAAACTTTCACCGTAAGACTAATTAAATTAAATTAATGTGACAATGTAAAATTCAAGCGGACAAGCCAACAACCGTATGGATTAGAGCTGACAAAACTTACATGTTTCCTAAACCGTGGAGTCATTACTACTTTTATTTTTGTATTTTAAAGACTGTAGTATATGGTCTGTTATCGAAAATAAGCACGTGACAATATTTAACCTTTAACATTGTATCGTAAGTTGTATTGTCCCCAATAAAAAATGTGTCTATTTCAACAATTAAATCATATTTTATATCATACGATTATGCAAACCCACTACACAATCAGTTTATGTTAAAGAATGACGTGGTTGGCTCATGTTTAGTGACCATCTCTTGTAATACTTTGTTTTCCATAATTATATGTTTATGATTGGCTCTTAATTATCCACCTAATTACACCGAGGTGGGTGATAAGCACCCGGTTACTTCCTCATAACATCCTGCTGTTTTGGGCTAAAAAGAAAATAAAGAAGTCACTTGAAGCTCTTAAACATTAACTATTCGTCCATCGGTTTAGTTTGATATATTTATGGTCTTTTGATAATGTTTTATCTTTTCTATTGGTTCTATTGTGTTTTATTTTTAACTAAGACTTCTGCGCAGCTTTTTTTGTTGTATGAACTTCAATGATGTTGGGACATAAAACTTTGTCGCGTTTTGGCATGCGGACACTGAGCGATATAGTTAATATGTTTAGACGACAACAAAAAACGTTACACTTTTCACTGATCAGGCTCAAACTACCATCATGCATCATGCGTGGCTTGAGTTGTAGTGTAAAAGAAGGTATACTAAAGGAATACGTTGTGCCATAAGAGCATAACTGTAGGCTGTTCATTACTTTATGTCCTCTCAGAAGTAATAGAGTACAATTCTTTATCAGAAACCTACCTTAGTGAATGTCAAGTAACTATCATCTATATTTTTATATATATTTTTATTTGTGTTTGCAGATGGCAGCCGACCCCACAGACAAGAAAGATGCTGAACCCTCAGCAACCAAAGACAGGGAGCGGAAACCTCGCAGCCGCTCACGAGACCGTAAACGCAATCGTTCTCGTGATCGAAATCGCTCCAAGTCACCAGAAAGGTAACTAAAGATTTAATTATCATTTCTGCATAGTTACAGAGCATTTGTCTTGTTTTAGTTTATTTGATGATGTTGACGTTGTATGTGATTTGTATTGTGATAACAGAGACCGACGCATGAAAGACAAGGATAGAGAAAAGGAGCGTGACCGAGATAAGGAACGAGAGAGAGGCCGTAAGGACAGAGACAGCCATCGGCGTGATAAAGATCGGAAGAGGTCCAGGTACGTGAAAGATCACACGACATGTAAATGTTGAGACACTGTCTTTGGCCCACCACCACCAAATAATCACACCAACGTCCAAGATGTTATTGTGACTCTGAAATTGACAGCTCCGCTAGTCAACATGGCATTTTAATGCCGAAGTGCCTCAAAACCAAACGTGGACATCTTACCTCAGACAAAAGGCAAATAATCTGTTTTATACACGACAGTGTCAGTTAAATCTGCTACGAGGAAGTAATAACCTCTTAACCAGTTAAAAGTTCCTTACAGTAACTTTAATATAAGAATATTTAATGGAAATGTTTTGGAATGGTACATTGAAATTAGTAAAATAAATAATGAAAGCATGCTTATCTTTGAATGAGATTGATTACATCTGTTTAAATTAACTTTCCTTTGTAGAAGTCTCTCACCCAAGTCGAAGGAAAAGTTAAAGAGAGACAAAGATATTAAAACAGAAGAGGAAGAAGATGAAAGAAAGAAGAAGGAAAAGGTAAAGATCTGGTTCGGCTGAATCTTTCACGGCGTTGCGTCGTTTCTTTTGTTATTTCAATGTTTGACCCGTTGCTTCTGTTCAGGTCCAACCTTTATCTTTGGAAGAGCTTCTCGCCAAGAAGAAGGCAGAAGAGGAAGCAGAGGCAAAGGTGAGTTTCCTGAGGTTCACACTTGTCTTTTCCTTTTTAAACCCAAGGTTATTTTCCCTCACTTCTTCTTTTTATTTTATCCCCGTCAGCCCAAATTCCTCTCCAAAGCAGATCGAGAAGCCGAGGCTATGAAACGGAGAGAGCAACAGACGGAGGAAAGGAGGAAGCTGTTGGAAGATGAGAGGAAGAAGAGAAGGATGTTCCAGGACATGGGGAGAAAAATGATGGGTGTGTATCAGACGCTGGTGTATTACATGTTGAACAATCTGCATGCAGCTTGTAGAAGCATAATGACGGGAACCGAGACTGTGTGTTTACAGAGGACCCCCAGGAGAGGGAGAGGCGCGAGAGAAGAGAGCGAATGGAGCGAGAGAGCAATGGAAATGATGACGATGATGGAAGACAAAAGCTCAGAGAGGAGAAGGATAAAAGCAAAGAACTCCACGCCATCAAGGTAAGTCTCAGGGGAAATTAAGGAGCGCAGAGGAAATGGTGGCGGTGACTGGCAACTTTTCTATGTTGTTTAGATTTGCATTAAACCGAGTCTAAAGCCTGAATCTGATCGCCCAACTCCCCGGTCCTCTTGTAATTTTAATCCCCTCCGGAGAAAATACTTAACAAATGTAAAATAGATCCAAAGAGATGCTTTTCCTTCTAGTTTATGATTTTCAATCCGCTCAGTGGGAAACTTGTCTTGGGTGAGAAAATGAAGGGAGGTCAGAAACATACAAACACCAACATTCCCAGTGGGAACGTTTATGATGACGAAACCAAAAAAATTACAGCCCAACAGGAGAGCAAGAACGTGGCACATGTCTCAATTGAATGCCGTCACAACAATTAACAACACAAAGTTAAATAGACAGAGAGACATTAACACATCATCGCGTAGGGAGGTTTGAGCTCGCACTCGTCAATGTATTTACAAATGTATTTAAATTGAGGAAAAGTCCCTCACGTCCACAATGGTCATACATTCAGATATCAAATGACTGCTGTGGCAAAAGACCTGTCATCTCTTAAAAAATCAAAGTGTAATAGTGTGTCACCTCTGCCTGAACGATAAGAGCCATAACTCAAACAGATGAAGCCAACAATGTCATGTATTGTGTCCCAATCGCAAACGCTTAAAAACTGATGCGTGTAGTTTACTTGTAAACTTTTGGTGTTCAAGCGTCGCAAACATCAAAACGTCGTCCTTCTTAAACACCGTAAACCTGTGCAATTAAACATTTGAATCATGTCATTTACCAAATGAAATACTTTTAAAGGAGCGTTACCTCGGCGGGCTCAAGAAACGCCGGAGAACTCGCCACCTGAATGACAGGAAGTTCGTGTTTGAGTGGGACGCTTCTGAAGACACCTCAGTCGACTACAACCCGATGTGAGTCAACACATTACATCCCCTGAATTGAAGCGGGTGTTTTTTTTTTTTAATGAATGTGCACCAGTGTCAACAACGTGACGTTCCCAATCTGTCTCCCAGTTACAAAGAGAAGCACCACGTGCAGCTGTACGGGCGAGGCTTCATCGCCGGCATCGACCTGAAGCAGCAGAAAAGAGATCAGTCACACTTCTACGGAGACCTGATGGAGAATAGACGCACGCTGGAAGAGAAGGAGCAGGAGGAGTGAGTCCAACAAAAGCATCTTTACGCTTTTAAACCTAATACAAAATAGTAACACTGCCTGTATATAAGTAGAGCTTACTGGAAGGTAGATAATAACGGGTTTATGCAATCCAAAAATGTCAGAAGTATACAGGATTAGTCTAATTCTCTTCTCCTCTCAGGGTGAGGCTGAAGAAGATGCGTAAGAAGGAAGCGAAGCAGCGCTGGGACGACAGACATTGGTCTCAGAAGAAGCTGGACGAGATGACGGACAGAGACTGGCGAATCTTCAGAGAGGACTACAGCATCACCACCAAGGGAGGAAAGATCCCCAACCCCATCAGGAACTGGAAGGAGTACTCTCTGCCCGACCACATCCTGGAGGTCATCGACAGCTGTGGCTACAAGGTAAAAACAACGATCGCTCTCAATCATCACGTATGACCCGCTGCTTCAATTAAAACTTAAAATTGGACTAATAATGACTTTTCTCTCTTGAAACCCAGGATCCGACTCCTATTCAGAGGCAGGCCATTCCTATTGGCTTACAGAACCGTGACATCATTGGTGTGGCCGAGACGGGTAGCGGTAAAACGGCTGCTTTCCTCATTCCACTGCTCGTCTGGATCACCACGCTGCCGAAGATCGACAGGTAACACAGTCCACCCAAATCATGTCAAGTGAACACACCAACCGGGTCCCACTACCTACTCATTTTACATAACCGTCGACTACGCTCCTCTGTTCGTGCAGGATTGAAGACTCAGACCAGGGTCCTTATGCCGTGATCCTGGCTCCGACTCGTGAGCTGGCGCAGCAGATCGAGGAGGAGACCTTAAAGTTCGGTAAACCTCTCGGCATCCGCACGGTGGCTGTGATTGGAGGAATCTCCAGGGAGGACCAGGGCTTCCGTCTCAGGATGGGCTGTGAGGTGAGACATTCAGACATTCAGCTGTTACACAAAGCTAGCAACCTCCTGAATGCACTGAAGTCTGTTCGCATACTCTCTGTGAATAATTTACAGTTTTGATTAATTTAGTTTGGCTCTACATTAACATACTTCCTGCTCTTATACCCCCAAAGTATTGTGGGAATTTTAGTTCTTTTAGTTATTTAAAACAAGAGTAATAAAAGAGCAATAGACAAAATCAGAAATACCTTTTTGACGTGTTGCATTATCAGAGATTTGTTTTTTTTACATTACTGAGGCCAAAATATTGAGCAACTTATGTGTGTAAAATAGTTTTTTCAGATGCGTATTAATGGTATCCTTACCTATTCTGAAAAACCCAATATGGTTGTTATCACGGCTGTAAATGGAGCCTGGCCACACGTAGTGACTCTGCTACTACCCTGTAAATAAATTACCAGACCTTTTAATAAAAACAGCGTCTCTTGGCAGGAAGCCCACCCTGCCATTACATTCTTAAGATGAACGACACACACTCACCAGCTGCGTGTTTTCCTCCTCCCAACAGATTGTGATCGCCACCCCCGGCCGTCTGATCGACGTGCTGGAGAACCGCTACCTGGTCCTGGGCCGCTGCACCTACGTTGTGCTGGACGAGGCCGATCGTATGATCGACATGGGCTTCGAGCCCGACGTCCAGAAGATTCTGGAGTACATCCCAGTGACCAATCAGAAACCAGACACCGACGAAGCAGAGGACCCTGAGAAGATGATGATGAACTTTGAATCTGGAAAACATAAATACAGACAAGTATGTTCATCTGTCAAACATAATTTATACACAAGACGGTTGTGTTGCCGCCTGGTGCTCTCACTGTTTGTTTGTGTTTTCATGCTTTATTGTTTTTGCACCTTTTTCAGACGGTCATGTTCACAGCCACTATGCCTGCAGCTGTGGAGAGACTGGCCAGGAGCTACCTGAGACGTCCCGCGGTGGTGTACATCGGGTCTGCCGGCAAACCTCACGAGAGAGTCGAACAGAAGGTGTTGCTGATGTCCGAGGGAGAGAAGAGGTGAGACGGACGCAAACGTAAAAACCGTGATCATCGTGTCTCTCTGTTAAAGTGTCAAACTAAGCGTTTTTTGTCATTGTCTGTGTGGTGCAGGAAGAAGCTGCTGGAGGTGTTGTCGCGTGGCTTCGAGCCGCCCATCATCATCTTCGTCAACCAGAAGAAGGGTTGCGACGTGCTGGCCAAGTCTCTGGAGAAGATGGGGGTAAGTCGCTGTACACTGGACTCAACACAAACATTAAATGTGTCCGTTAAAATAAGCAAAAGTTAACATTCAATGCTATAGTGAGCATGTTATCAAACAAGATGTAACCTCGGTTCTCTTCTGCTTCACGCAGTACAATGCTTGCACGCTGCACGGTGGCAAAGGCCAGGAGCAGCGAGAGTTTGCTCTCTCCAACCTCAAGGCCGGAGCCAAAGACATCCTGGTGGCCACAGACGTTGCTGGTCGAGGTATCGATATCCACGACGTCTCCATGGTCCTCAACTACGACATGGCTAAGAACATTGAAGGTAAGAGGCCTCATTCTCAGCGTTGGTTTATTCTTTATTGTCTGTTAATTTCTTATTTTCATTCATAACAATACCTTCGCGTCGTCCTCCTGCAGATTACATCCATCGTATCGGTCGTACGGGTCGTGCCGGTAAGAGCGGTATGGCTTTGACTTTCCTCACCAAAGAGGACGCGGCGGTGTTCTACGACCTGAAGCAGGCCTTCATGGAGAGCCCGGTCTCCACCTGTCCTCCGGAGCTCACCAACCACCCGGAAGCTCAGCACAAACCCGGAACCATCCTGACCAAGAAGAGACGCGAGGAGACCATCTTCGCCTGATTCATCCGGACTGTTTCCACATGAATTGGACTGAATACGCTGAACACACACACACACACACACACACATACACACACAGAGCAGAGGCTCAAACTGCTTCTTTACGTTGTCGCTGTACACAATCTCTGTTTTGCATTCTGGATTTGGTCTCCAGGTATTTTACGCCCATCTCTTTTGGTTCTTTCTCCACCTTGCCTCCCTCGCTGTCGGCCTGTTTTTCTCTTTTCAGCCAGTCTGTTGTCGTTGACAGGTGCAGCACTCGTCACCGTACTGGTTTGGGGATTTTCAGACTCAAACGTGGGCAGTTTGTCATCGATGTGTGTGAACTTGAATATTTCTACTCATTCAAATATGTGTAAACGTGGACTCGGTGATGCACGTTTTGTTTTGCTTCTATAAACATGAAGCGTTGATGTAACTGACCTGCAGGGTGTAGATGCTACTCTTCAGTCATCAGATGTGATAAATAGCAGCCAGGATGTGAGTGTAGATGAGTAGTACGTGATATGTTTTTATTGATTACCCGCTGACCGTAATTTCTGTTTCCTCACAGTTTTAAGAGACCAATGCCAGAAGTGACGGTGATTTTCTTTAGCTTCAGATGCATCCTGTGACTAAATTGTGATTCATCATTTTAAATATAAACATTTGTATGAGGTGACGTCTGACTCGTGACTCTATAATGATACCTCTCTTTCTTTTTCCAATAGCGACGAGCTCAATGGGTAAATGTTGGGATGCAGGAAAAGGGTTTAGATCTTTAAACTTCTACGAAAGAGCAAACTTCTAGCGCCTGAACCTTTTAGGAGCGGGAGAGATGTGGAGTTTAGATTAAACACTTTGTTGGCTACACGGCTTGTTCACAAAACTGTTTTGATCTTCAGTAAAATTCCTGAGTCTGACCTTTTTATGAACAAACCAGAGCATTTACATCAAACAGTCCAAAAGGCAATCAATTAGAAACACTAAATAAAGGTAAACATTGTATTCATGGCCTGTATGTTCTTTAATTTAGCTGCCAAACTTGATTAATTATATTTATGAACAAGCCATGTAACCAATAAAGGCTTTAAATCTGAGTTCCACCAATGCTGCCTGATGTTTAAAGGTATTTATTTATTTTTTACCTCTGTGTGAATAACCAGTCAGATTATCTCTCATAGACAACAGCTGCCAACCACCATCTTTGTGTTTTAAGATGGTCATCTTCTTACTGAGGGTGATGAGGCTCCACATTAAACATAGATGTACTTTCCGCCAAAGTTGGAACAGTTATTGATGTTTTTAATTAGGGATTTTCTCGCATTTGTCCTTTCTCACTGATATTAAAATCCAGATGTGATAAGTTCCGTGGCTGTCGATCAAATCTGGTCAAACTACACCCACACAGTCCTGAAAAAGTAGATTAGACGGGTTTTTGAGTAACTCTTGAGCCATATTTTCCTGAACTTTAATTTAGATATTTGCTCATTTTGTCTTGAATTTATAGAAATGTGTAACCAGGTTTTCAGGGGCTTTAAGTCACCAGTGTGTATTCCGTGTTAACCACTGTGTTCATATATAGAAAGTCAAAGGGATTCTGATTAACTCTAAAGAGGAGAATCTGTATCATATTTCATTGCAATCCATCTGCTATAGTCACGAAAGAGCACAGATGTCAACCTCCTGGTGGCGCTAGAGGAAAAGTCATTACTCCTGGGGCTATGAATGTTCAAGGCACCGCTAAAGAGTGGATTGTGTAAAAGTGAGACAAAAAATCCGACACAAACAATTAAAAGTACGTAAAATGTCATGTTTATTTTGTTTTTAAGTCATATTTTACTTAGCATTGTAAATCTATTTTCAAATAGAAAGCATTCTATACAGCATCAGGCAGGAAATGTCTCACTTTTTACACATTTGCTGTCTCTTTTGATAAATAGAGGGAAGAGGCGTGTTGGGTCACGCTAGCACGCTGTGGTAGTCTGGTGGATACACGGTTATATTTAGTGCAGTTATTGCATCACAAAGCAACCATCCCGAAAAAAAGTAGTGCAATTTTTTCTTCTTTTTTTGTTGAATCTACTCACACAAAAAGAGGAAGTCCAGATGGTGAAAGGCGTTTAAACTTGTTCAATGTTAGGCTTAGTATTGCATACAGAATAAGACAGAGGAAATTAAATTATAACCCTTGTAAAAATTGTGCTTCATGAATTGAAAAAAAGTCAACTGCTTTTATCAGTTGTTAAATTGGTCCGCTTTGAAAAACATACTCTGCCAAAAGTATAATGAAAATAGCTAATTGGTGAACTAAAGCATGCAGGGATTTAATAATAATCATTCTTTTTTTTTATCACAAATTGAAAATAAATCTGGCCCAATTTCTAAGTGAGTGACTTGTAAAAGTGCATCAACCACCGGGGTCCACCCAATGTTGTGGAGAGAGAGAGAGAGAAACAAAAAGTCCCCAATAGAAATGTTTGTGGATAAATAAAGTGATGCATTCTGATTTATTATTTTTAAGTAATAGTGTTGTTAGTGGTGTGAGGAGTGAGTAGCCCCAAAGACAAGACTATCACTACAAGACAACGAGGAGAATCAGAATCAATGCATTACTGAAATACTTAACTGTAAAAAGAAACAATCCGATTTCATGCAACACTTGCATAGAATTTTTTTTTTTTCTCAATCATGCTGATTTTCTTTTCTTTTTTTTGTCTTCAAAATATACAGAACACTAGATAGAGATACCTGTGAGACATGGAAGCAGTAAACCAGTGATTCCTAAAGTATCGACCCCCCCCCCCCCCCCCCCCCCCCCCCCCCAAACTCTACATCGGCTCGCGGACTAACTATAATGGGTGCGGGAACAGAATGACGTCATGTCACGGCTGCTACGAGTCCTCCAGGAGCGCGACACGTCCATCACGTGCGAGTGGAGCGCGATGAAGTGTGCAGGACTTTACACCTGAGGATCTGCTTTGTTTAAAAAAAAAGAAAAAAAAACCCTAATCAAACTGCAGGACGTAACGCGATGTTTTTGGCACAGACGCACGAGGGGAGTGAGATATAGGTGTAGAAACTGTGGATGCTACAATCAATAACGTGCTACAATCGAATTACAGGGCGATCGGTTGGGGGGTGGGGTGTTTGGTGCTGGAGGTGCAAAAAGGCATGCAAGCTTACATTCTCTGAAGATTTTGGAGAGGAGCTGCAGCGTGCGCAGCATGTGCTTAATAATATGTGAGTGATTCGATGTAAACAAGCAAGTTTGGCGAATAATTCACCCTTTAAAAAGATAAACATTCCCCTTTCTTCGTTGTGTTTACATTCTCTGTGGCCGTTCTTTTGTTTTTCTTCTTCTTCTTCTTCTTCTGAGAGGTGTTAAGAGAGTGATTGTGCAACAGCGAAGACGAGTGATGCCCAAAACGCACGAGGTGACGCTGACGCTGTGCTGCAGCCTCATACCGCGTACTTACATTGTGATAAACTGTGTGTGTGTGTGTGTGTGTGTGTGTGTCAATTCACCGTCTTCAGAGTGAAAAACTGACATGGGTGGCAACATTTCTCTGAAACAACGAAGAAGTCCATATCAACAAAATCAAACAAATATAGTAGCCATGAAACAAAAACCAGGTGCCCATTCAGTATATACATTGTAATCAAATGCATTACTATTTCCCGTTAAATGGACTCAACAGTAGTACATTCCTACGTTGGTTTAACCGTTAACGGTCATTCAGTTCCTGTTCTGACGTTAATGTGCAAATAGTCTTAAAATAATTATACTCATACATGCAATAGTAAAGATAGTTAAAAGTCTTAGGATTTTTAAGGCCAGCACATGAGACATCCTGCAATAGAGAAACCTTAGGCGAAGCAGCTAAAGTTTGCGTACAGCTGGTAGCCTGAAACCTCTCCATTGCAGAGGTGAGTAGCCCTGATGACTTTAATCTGAATGACTTGACCCTGGAGAGGTCAGCGTGTCCCCTAAAAATAAGTCAAAGCTGGGAGTCTGGAAGAGAGAAATACTGTAATACACCTAAAGTTGTGAACTCAATAAACTGAGCATCTGTTTCTGATTTTTGGGGCTTTTCATCTCTAAAATAATTTGGTTTGGAAACGTAAGACGGCCTGGGGTGATCTCGATGCGGATCTGGAGGCCGGAGGAGGGGCCTCGCTCCTCAGTAGGTGTCTCGGGGCCAGGGGCGGCTGCGCTGGCGGTTGTTCCTCTGGTTGTGACCTTGCTGAGCTTCGCGTTGGAGCAGCCTGTCCTGTGACTCGTGCCCGTTGGCACTGTGGGCACTGCCGGTGTGCCCACGGTGAGGGGGGTACATGTCCCTGTATGTGCGAGCATGGCAGGGGGAGGCATACTCGTCCTCCTCCTCTTCCTCCTCCTCCTCCTCCTCCTCCTCCTCTTCTTCTTCCTCCTCCCCGCCCTCCCTGTGGCACGGGCTCCCCCTCCGGCCGCGAGACAGGGAGTCGCTGGCCTCGTCGGACGGCATGAGACTGTCCTGCTCCAGGGGGGAGTGGGCCTCCTCACCTGCCTCCTCCTCCTCCTCACCCTCCAGGCCCACCGCCTCACGAGGCTGCGGCTGGTTCTTGTTCTGGAGGATTCGAGTCGTCATGGAGGGAGGAAAATGAATAAAGAGGGTAAAAAAAGAAGACACTCTGAGAGCAGCTTCACACTTTTTGGTAACAGACAGTTTTCATAGACAGCAAACACACACAGAGGGTAGACAAAATAATGCAAACACTACATCAAGAAGGACTTTAAAGGACATTTATTCTAAAACAACACTAACATGCCCGAACGTACACTGAACAAGTTATTGGTTGCTACGATTGTTCCTCTACATCCCCTCCTGAATCTCACAAAAGGCTTCAGCACATACGTAAAATCAACAATCTGTTTTTTTGTGTTTTCACAGACTGCGCCTCCTCGCTGAGCTGCAGCAGAGGGATATTTACACAAATATTTAATTTCATCTTCCATTTCATGATTTCATCTGAGTCGCTTCACACCCAGTACAACCAGGCGGAACAATCACAGCGTAGTAACTGTTTCAACCTAGATATAGACATGTCAGTGTTGTTTAAAGATAAAAAGATAACTATGTATCTGCATGTGTGTATGTATATATATACACATATATATTATATGTATATATATATATGTATATAGCTGTGAGAATATAAACACTGCAACAAAATAGCACTTTTGATGCCAAGTAGCAGAATCTGTGAGCTATAAATCAGATCTGACAATCAGCACTTGGCAATAAATCACAAAAGGACACAGTTCACTTTAATGATCAGTGAAATTAAAGGGAACTATGATTCCAGTGTGCGGGTACTCCTAGTATTTCAGTTTTATTGATTTTTTTTGTATACAGTATGTGCACATGACTAACTTACTGTACAGTATAGGAAACATAGGCTAAAAACGACTTAAACATTTATCAAATAACAAAATTGTTGCAGATACTCTTCCGTACATTTCATATATATAAATGGTATACAGCTGAAAAGCCTTTGGTTCATGTCAGCAGAGGTAGTTAATATTAAACTATTTATGAGTGCTGTCTCTATTTCTAGTGTTCAAAGCCACAAGAGACAACTAATTAACTGTTCTCTTAAAAATGTTGTTTTAGAAAGTCTCTAAAACGTCAAGATGTGGGAAATCATGACGACAAGGAGCAGCGGTAATAATCTGCAATTTATACATATAATAATAATATTATATAATGTACAGGGTTTGACGTGAATTGATATGCAGCAGTGTGTGCGGTGTTGGTAAAGTCTCTTCAAAGTCCTTCTTAGTTTACAGTGTTTTGTCTGCGTGTACACAGATTAATACTACAGACACCCAACGAAAGAAATGCCGGTGAAACAGTTGAATGGATGGTCAGGACATAATTCCAGAACACGAAATGTTACTGTGCTGATGTTATGGTCTCAGTTTATGCATTTAGTTTGGGTGAACACATTATTGAAGCATTGATCATTATGCCATCATTCAAGATAGCATTATGTGCCGCTGAGGGCGGGGACACCATTCACAAAGCATGCTCGGAAAAAAGGATCACCACCGATTGAACATAGAGAATAATCGTCTGATAATTACGCCTTACGCAGACGTTTTATACTTTCCAAAACACGACATTCTCAGCTATGGTATTACAATTTAAGCTGCTTTGTGAATTTTCCTCCCAGAAAGCCTGAGGAGCAGTGATTCACCTGAGACCATGAACTAAAGGAAAGGAGGCAGGATGCAATGAAGAAAAAACACGTCATCTTCTCTGTGGTGAGATCTGAATGAATAAAATGCTGTTCATTCACTGTCTCAGCCGCTGTGTAATCTGTGTTCAGGTGTGTAAAAGAGGATTGTTGGGGTTGAGAGTGCAAATATAAATAAATATTAATATGCATATATACAGTATTATATATACATATATATATATAGATCATAAACCCTACTACTCACCCAATTTTGTAAGCGATCATTCAATTAATTCCTGTGTTTCAGAAAACTGCAAAAATGTTAAGCATGGATGAGTGAGAGGACAGACAAGACAACTGGAGACAATAAAAACAAAGGAGTGAGAATCTGAGATGGGAAGAGCTGGTAAAGACAGTGACAACACACAACATGTTCAAAACAGAGATTCCTGCTTATAGAGTCATGAAAACAGTATTAAAACAGTGCTTTTTCAACAGATGAAGACAAACTCACCTGCAGGCTGGAGATGGCAGAAGGCGGGGTCATCAGAGTCTGCTCCAATAAGGGGTTAAGAGGGGTGTTGCCTGGGAGGTGAGTGGCACGCCAGTAGATCTCCAGGTATTCAGCCAAATGCTCACATGCATCTTCCAGCTGGTTCTCATCCAAAATGACATCAAACATATCCTACAAATGACAGAAAAAGAAAATGAGAAATGGAATCATTTTTGTTACCACGAAAGTGCAAATGTAAAGTGGCACAAAAGTTTCCAAATCATTAACTATCACGGTAACGGTGTGCAGCTGGCAAATAGTGTATGTTAATAGCAAAATGTCTATGGACGTAGTATTTTTGTATCATAATGTGTGTAAAGGTCATACAATCCAACACCATCTGACCTGCTATGTCAGATTACAATCCTCCCCATGAAGCAGGTCACCATTAGACCCTCCCTACGGACGCCTCAGTGACACGAATCAATCATCCTCGTGTTCTATGATTTTGCACCAGCCAGATGTAGTATATACTAATACATAGTGCAGTATGCCAAAAACAGCAGGATGTTCTAGTACATCCGATCCCAGCATGCTTTTCTGGCTATTCTGAACCCACAATCCTTTGCACAGCGGATATATGAGCAAGAGGGTCAAGGAGAGGGTCAAGGGCAGCTCAGATATTAATGATATGAAGCCGTGTTTCCCTCCAATCCAGTCACCTGACCTTCCCGGCCCACCTGCTCACCTGTTTCCTCTTTCCCTCATCAGCCCTGCAGCATTTAACCGGCCCATTTGCACTCATTCCCTGTCACATCAGCAGTGTTGCTTTTCGGCTCAGTGTCATTTATTTTTGTTTCTTGGACCTGCACCTGGACCCCGTCTGCACCTGCCTTCCTGCACCTGTCCGTGCCACATTTCTGCTGAACTCAATACAGCTTCTGTCTGGACGTTTCTACCCGTGCCAGTAAGCTCATGTACTTTTCATTTTAGCTATCAAACCCTGAACTGTTGCTGTCGCTCTGCATTTGGGTCCTCCCCTTGCTGTATCACACTCACCCCCATGACAATGTATACACCACATCTCGTGGTAATACATCCAATAGTTGTTGAGTTATTTCAATTAGGACCACAAGATGTGAACCTCACGATGGCGCTAGAGAAACATTCAGTGGTTTAGAAGGCTGCGTCCTCTGTGCACCATGAACGGCTGTGCAAAATGTAAGGGCATCTCAAATCTGTTGAGGTATTTCGGTCTGGACCAAAGTGGCGAAGCAAGCGACCAACATCCCTAAAAAATGTACCCCAAAATGTTTGTGGTAGGCGCTGCACACTCAGCCCAATTTTCTGCCTCTATTGCACCTTGAGAATATGACTCGGGAACAACCGAACATAATAGAACTAGAAAGAAAAGCATCCACTCACAGGGGGGCACTGAGAGAGTTTGTCTGCAGCCATCATCTGCACATTCAGGTGCTTGCTCTGAGACTTCCCCCTGGATTTGACCAGCCTGTGGAGCACCTTGAGAGAAAACATTAGAGTAACGTTTCAGGTTTCAGGTGGAGGAAGATGAGACAGCCTTAATCGACGAGTGAAGTGACCTACTGTACCTTTGGTGAGGAAACCTTCACGTAGACAATGATGGGTGCGAGGGAGGTTTTGGCTAGCTGTGCAGGATGGTTGATGGTGTCCGCGTCCAGAATCACCAGCTGCAGGGTTTTGGCGAGTTCAAATATCCTCTCAATCTCACTCTGAACCTCCGCTGCACACACACACACGTTAGATTTGAGTTTAAACTCATTGCTTCTTTGTACCATAAAGATTTCAGGAGCTTTCATGCTGACGTTAGTCACCTAGGCTGGAGCGAGTGTTGGATCTCTCCATTATGGGTCTTTTGTTGAGGACAGATCTCTTGGCTAAAGACAGGTCGGCAGTTACACGAGTGATTGAGATCCTGCCGCAAACACAGAGAGAGAGAAAAAAATATGCTGTGAGACTTTTTGTTCAGATTAATTTCATTTTAAATGACTTTCCACAACTACAGAGATTACATTACATCTCTCCACTTTACTGACCTTCCCTCAAATCTGTGTTTCAGGAAGTCAAAAAGAGCTTTCTGCATCATATCCGTCACCTTGGTGGGAAGAAGAGACGTAAGAAACAGACTTTTTAAACAGACAGAACACAAGCTTCCTGAAGAAACGACGTTTTGCTTTGATTTAACGTCAGGATAGCAAAACAACCAGATTTAAGAAGAGCTTCTCTCTGTATTACTGTACATGAACAGTTCATGCACACAGAGGTGGTAAGTAAAAGTATTGCTACTTTCTAAAAACAAGAACTCGAGTAAGACTTCTAAAATACAACCAACATCTAAAATTCAACAACAAGAAAACTGTTTTGGTTTGCTTCTCGGCCCTTGACGGAGATAAGAAGACAATAAGTTAATAACTTAGATGTAATGATTCATTGAAAATGTTTCACAAGTAAAATATCTCGGGCCTCATTTCAAGTCCGTTCTGATTCAAACAACAAACTGCAGCAGTGCAGGAACAGGTTTAGCGGTGAAGAGTGTGAGGCATTCATTCTGTGTCTGCTGGAGGTTAAAGGAGGAGAGGCTCACCTCGTAGCCCTTCAGCGATGGTCCCACGAGGACCACCGGCCTCATAGAGGGCACCACGTCGTAGGGAGGGATGTGTTCCTGCCAGAAATAGGGGATGACGAGGGGAGGGGGGGACGAAGAACAGAGAGAGCAGGGGTAAGAAATGATGGGGGTTGGGTTTGTTGGTTGTAAAAAGCTAAAAGCAATTATATAACCATGGATTCTGCAGAGACCATTGAATTAAATTGAGGACTTTTTAATACCACTAATACCTTTTCACGGCCATAACAGTTAAAAAATTACTGATTAGTTATTTATTAATACATGAATTTAATCACATACATATCACATTTTTGTAAGTTTATTCCAGCTGTGTGTGATTCTTAGTAATATAATCAATCCATTAACTTTGTCCCAGATAAATAGCAAAAAATGTATTTGTGGATTAACCAATACAAAATAAATCAATTGCTTTAAGTAAATTTTTTACTAAATAAGCTTCCTAACTACTGTGACTAGAAATAATAATAATGAAACATAATTACGCCACAAAAAGCACCTACATGCACAATCCACTGTCACATTTTATAGTGTTTATAGATATATAAAAAGTAATATAAAGGTACCCGTCTCCCATCACCTCGTTTATAAAATACTTAACCGATGTTATTGTCTACGGCAGGCAACACAATAATAATGTTCAAGACATTTTAAACACTTTTAAAGACATGTAGATACTCTGAGAATGTCACTTAAAGTTAAAAATAATAAACTACGTATTATGAGCACATGCTGTGTCATCATAAAGTACCCACACCTACCTGTTTTTGCTTCTGTTTGGCTTGTGAAAACAAGGAAATAACAATCAATGAAAGAATGGAGACAGAAGAAGACAGCAGAGGGGAAAAGTCGTTTTTTGTGTTCCAGCAAAGAATTAAAGAGAGAGCTTTGTAGTACTTACAATCACCTGCAGATGGCGGTGTGGTCCTCCAACTCCCAGTCACCATGTCCCCTAAACTAGAGGAGTTACCCCCTGTTTTCCTGCAACAGCAACACACTATGTTATCAAACTTCTACTGCGGGAATGAGTCCTGCGAGACGTTGGATGCTATTAACAGACCTTTGTTTCTGCTCCTGCTTGAGCCTCATCGCCTCCAGTCGCAGAGGGCTGGGGATGAAGGTGATGTCTGCTCCCTCTTTTACTAGCCGGCCGATCCACCAGTCATTATTATACTTCTGTTAAGTTCAGAACCGTGTCACATATATAAATGTTGTGTTTAATGTAATGAAGGGGTTCGTCGTAATAATCTAATACACTCACTTCTTTGATGTGCAGGAAGTCTTTGGCATCAAAATTGACTGCAGCTCCTTGGACGGGACAGTCCTCATCCAGAGCTCCGCAGTAACTCACATTCGTCTTTACTGCAAACGCTACAAGTTTGGACTGTAGAGAGATAAGAAAAACCCTCTTTAGCGATGGAAACAGCAGTACAAACGTATAAGTGGTGTGAACTCATGAATCTGGTGACTTTAGCATCGACCTTTGATTTTAATTGATATCCGCTCCAAAGATGCAAAAATGACATTGCAGAAAAATAGTTCAACAAATGTAGTCCTTATTTTTCAGACAACAGATCTACTGTGATTCGATCTGACAACAGCCAATCACGTGGTCGACCTCGAATAATCACAGTCGGACATAAAGACAATATGGTGATCAACAAAGAACGGACACCAACACGTTAAACATGAGGCTAAAAACTGAAATGGTCAACCAACTTTGTTTGACGTTTGACACGACACAAAGACCATTAAGTTGAGGTGAGCATGCTAACATTAGCTAACGTTATGGGTGGCCATCAGTAAAGTTATCCTGCTGTTGCTGCTGTTCCTAATTCCACAATGACTTGTTCAGGACTCAAAATAACTTAATAACCAAGGATTGAGATTTACGTGAGACTTGCAAAACAATGTTTCCTTTGTTTTGCACTAAAACCATCTTTTTGCTGATTTAACTCTTTTGTTTTGACTAAATCATGCCTTTGGTTCATAATTCTTTACAGATAGTAAGTTTAGAGTAAAGTGGGTTCACAGCGACAGTTTGGTGACAAATCTACCACACACCCTGTTTTTAAAAGACAGATGACACTCGGATCATCCTTTAGTCTGTTACATTGACTGACAGCCAACGGGATGTGTTCATCAAGAGCAGTAACTGGTTTATATATCACGTGTGTGAGTGACGCTGTGATTCAAACAGTCTGTGTTTTACTTGTGTAAACACGTGAGTTGCTGGTTGAACACCAACATGAAGCACGAGGAGTTCAGCGTACGTCCAACACGTTTTGGAGTCAGTTTAACACTGAATTTCGAGGGACTGAGGGATATCGCCCAGGACTTACTTCCTACGGTTGTATACAAAATCATGTGGTTACTTCCCATGTTATATATATATACATATATATATATATGGTGATATATATTGTTATCGAGTTGTTTGATGTATAAACCGTCAAGATATGAAATTACCTATATCGTGATACATATTGTTATTAAGATATGAAATATAATATCGTCGCAATATCATGCTATAACTATCGTATTTGAGATATGTAATGACCTATGTCATGATATAACTATCGTATTAAGATAGGTAATGACCTATATCATGATATAACTTTCGTATTTGAGATATGTAATGACCTATATCATGATATAACTATCGTATTGAGATAGGTAATGACCTATATCATGATATAACTATCGTATTGAGACATGTAATGACCTATATCATGATATAACTATCGTATTAAGATATGTAATGACCTATGAAGTGATATACTGTATATATTGTTATCGAGATATTGTGCTATATATCGTTATTGAGATATGAAATGCCTATATTGGGATAGAAGAGTTCGGCCATTCCTCCCAGCCCTATTTGAGGGCATATATGAAGGTTCTTCTGGAGCAGTAGAGGCCCACAAGTGGCTCCAGACTTGACTTAACGCTACAGTATGCAGCAGTGTAAATCACTGTGTGACGTACCTTAGCTCTGTCGAGCTGCAGTTGTGCCTGGCGCTCGGCTTCACGCCGATACGCCTCGCGGTCCTCCTCCGCTGACAGGTCTGAATCCGACGGCCTACTGGTGTACGAATCAGCCGACCCCTGTCAGGAGCGAGACGGAGGTTGACATATTAGTTGTAATTAATAATAATAAATAATAATTTCCATCTAGTCATGCCAAGACTACTAAAGCATATTACTATGAGGCTACATAGGCAGACCTTCTGCTTCTGTTCATGCTTTCATCTGTGTTTCTGTTCTGCAGTCTTTGTGTGCAGGTGTGCATGCAAATACGTGTCTGTATTCATGAACGCATTCATGTATCTCCAACACAATGTGTTGCTCTCCCACACCAGCCATCCTCTGGAAGACCAAATATAGCACAAAGAAGGCAACTGCTTCCTCTTCTCTCCTGCCTGGCCCCGATCCATTCCATCATCCCCCACAGTGCAGCACATATACATCCTCTGTTCCCCATGTTTATTCTCCAAGGACATTTCCTCATTAGCAAAATATATGCTGGCTCTTACAATCATTTGTCATTGTAAGAGGTTTAAGGACACATCCCAGGGATGGCTCGCAAATTATGCTGAAAGTGACAGATAAAGCACACAAAGAGACATTTACACAAGTAAAAAAGGTGAAGATGTGCTGCTGCTGGCTTTTATTCTAAACCTGTAAGGTTTCCTGTGATTATTTACTTAAATGACTACATCACAACCTGTAGAGCTGAAACAATAATATATATTATATTATAACGATATTATATATATTATATAATAATAATAATAATTATGAATATTTTCTGAAACCAACCACCTCCGGGGTGAGCTAACTGCTTCAGACACGTGTAGATAACGAGACCTTTATATTCGCCATTTTAGAGTCTAGCGACATCGTACGTTGTCTGAGCTGTGATCCCGCCTCTCCCCCACACACACTACATGCATGCACACACAAATACACTCACACACAAACACACACACACTACATGCATGCACACACTGACACAGTCACACACACACACTTTTACCACAGTTTGTTGATTTTAGACAGCGTGCTCATGAATGTATAGTTTTGTCATTAGTTTTAGATATTAGTTGACTAGATCATTGTTATTGGAACTTAATAAACTGTTATACTTTAAAGAGCAGCTTTCTGTGATTACTTTGTGCATGTATTGTGATAATAGATGGATATGTGGTCTGTTGCTCGTACTCAACCTTCACTTTCACTCTGAATGTGTAATAGTACTTTGACTATTGACATTGTGAGTGAATACTAATTACTTAGTCTATAATTTGGTTATTGGTCCCTGTCCGCAGGGTGGTGCCCTGTTATTATTATTAATAATTGTTAATTTGGTTTTTCATATATGCTGATAACTCAAAAACACTCCTTTTCATTCCCAACAATTGCCTATTTCCATTGAGGAAAAACATATAAGGAGAAGAATACGGAGAGGAGCTGTAGATGCAGTTTGGGTACTGTATGTGTGTGTGTGTGTGTGTGTGTGTGTGTGTGTGTGTGTGTGTGTGAGCTCTCCTGTATTTGGTTTTTCTTTGGATTTCTTTGGAGGAACTGAGCCCCGAATCTGTCAGTAAAGAGAACCGCTGCAGCAAAAGCAAATCCAAGACAGGAGGCAAACAAGAACTACAAAAGAATACAAGAAGTGATGAATGAGACAGACATGAAAAGAGAAATCTCTCACATGTAACTCAAGATCCATAATTACAATAATATCTACTGATATGATCAAGCATAATCTTGCAAATAAAGCAAGATAAGAACACCACACAATACAGATTTCCCTTGGGTTTTCCTTTCCTCTTAAGTGCAGTGACTTAGTTCTGGTCATCCATCTTGTCAACATATACAAACGAATCCTCCGGAGGACCAATTAGCAGCAGCGCAACAAAAGGAAATTCAGGCTCAAAATACAAAAAGAAGTGCCCAGACATGAAGAACAACCACCACCTTTAGCTTTCTCTGCGCCTCAGAATGCCTACATACAACCCAAAATGTTTTTTTTTTTACCACTTCAAGCCCCAGAGAAACCGCAAGCGAACACCTCTCCTCGTTTATTTCCTATGTGTCTATGTTAGATAACTAGATCTGATTTCTAGCACACAAGCTCTGCAAGGCAACACTGCACCAGTGCCAGAGCAGCACCGAGAGAGAGAGAGAGAGAGAGAGAGAGAGAGAGAAAAGGAGGGTGAGGAGGAAGAGCAAGATAGATAGAAAGTCAGACAGAGAAAGAGGGGGGGGGGGGGCGTTGACAAGATATACTGAAAAGAGAAGGATGTTTACGAGGACGGAGAGTGACTGAAGGATGGTTGGAGAGACGACCGAGAGAGTGTATAAACGATTTATATGACAAGATAAAGCGAGGCTATCTCGAGGGGAAGATGAGATTAGAACATAATAAAATGCTATGAAGGAGTGGAGTGAGACCTAGATATCTATCCTCATCGCAGATAGAAGAAAAGAGGGGAATCACAGTGGGGGGGGGGGGGCCATGAGAAGACAGAGACACACAGACGGTCAGAGAGAGTTGCATACCTGGCTGATTAGGAGGACGGCGCTAGAGCCTGATAAAGACATGAATCAGATTTTTTCTCTCACTGTAACGGCTTCCCCCGTCTTCACACCGGGAACACGCTCAAACACACACGGACATAAAAGTGGAATAAATACGGCGGTGGGCGCAAGGGAAAAGGCGTTATGTCAGAGATTGGTTTAATGATGTTAGAACACAGAGAGCTGTCTGGGCTGTGATTGCTGTTCAGTGGTAATGTTTGGACCTGAGGCTGTGGACCTCTGCTGCACACTGGCTACTGGTCAAATCCCAAAACAGAACACTGTTGCCATCAATGTATCTGAAGAGAAAACTGTGTATTTTGCAGGAGAAGCAGAGCTGCAATGCAGAGTGAAATGATGTGAGTTCTTCTTTATCGTCTGGTCTGAGGATGTCTTGTGTTTTTTTGTTTTTTTATTTTCCTTACTGCCGACGTTCCCGTCTGGGAGCTAAATTTAACTGTTCCCTCCTATAATGCTTCTGTGATTATTCTTCACACACTGCAACACTGATGGCCTCAACTCCGCAGGGAGGGGCCAACAAGGAAGTGTGTCATCCAGCTAGTCGAGTCCTCGAGAGGGCCAATTAATCCTTCAGTCTAGGGACAGAACAGCAGGAGATTTCTACATTCATTTCATCCGGATCTTACTGGTACCTTCTCCAGTGGTTTAACAGTTTACGTGCTAATTTCCTTTTGGGAAGACCCGTAGGTTAATTAACTCGTTAGTCATGATGAAAAAATAGCTTTAAAGGAATAATTATTGATCACAATGTAAACAAAACCCTGTAATTGAAACTG
Organism: Pholis gunnellus; assembly: GCF_910591455.1. Lineage (NCBI taxonomy): Eukaryota > Metazoa > Chordata > Actinopteri > Perciformes > Pholidae > Pholis > Pholis gunnellus. Next base: position 5,654,892 of record NC_136536.1, read on the forward strand.
TAAATTTAAGATTGGAATGTACCATTTTCAAATTGATTGAGGGGTCCTTTGACACCTGAAATATCACAAGACAAAACATAAATCTGTTATTGTTATTAAACCTGCGTTAATTGATTTTGGGGTCACTAGGGGGCAGTGACCCCAACGGTGACTTATCAATTCAATTTATTTATATAGCGTCAAATCATCACAAGTTATCTCTATATGACACTTTTTCATATAGAGCAGTTCTAGACCGCACTCTATAACATTCCCCTTGGGAAGAAACCTTGGGCGGAACATATCACCCCATAAAGTTAATATGTTGAAAGCATTTGCTAATTTACACACCCAGCAGACACGGAGCGACATTCATTTGGAGTTATGTTAGTGTCCACCTGTTGAATCCAGGGCAAAGTTCACTCCAATATTCACTCTCCGTTTAGTTCTGGTTTGCTCTTCATCAACTCCTGAGGGAAACGCCTGCTCATTGTTTCGGTTGACATAAACCAAAACAATGAGCTGAACGAGGTCAAAACGCTTCATAAAGCTGCAGTGTCGGGTGAATACTTCGCTGTGGGTTCATCACTATGAGGTGTATTGTATTTTTGTACAGTACAAACAGCTGTTGCAGGCGATGTGGCATCGGCCTTTCATTGAGGCCGAGGCGGAAGCGGCCCAGTTGCATCGGCTCGGCTTCAGGCGAATCGTCTCGCCTCGGCGGCTCATGGGAAGCGTCGTCATCCCTCGCCTTAAACTCGGCTCGCCGGGCCCGTCAGAGGTTGGAATTTCGCAGAGAGGGAGAATCGTAGGAAGAGAGGTGCTGCTTCTCCCTTCTCCGCTTAAGGGTGCGGTTATCCACACAAATGGCTCTGGAAATCAAATCTTCAAGTTTAGTGAGTTCAGGAAATTAGACTAATTAATCCATAATCGCAGACAAGTTCACATTGAGTTAGAAAAGATTGACCTTAATCCTGGATTTCAATCATAACGTTGCAGTGGAGAGACACATGCTAAGCTGGGCTAGGAATGAAGCTAGCAGGCGGGTTTAGCTGGTCCTAAATCCTGGACACATCCCCGAAGAGCTTGCGGAGGCCGTCCAGGAAGTCCTGCAGGGCTTGGCTGTGCTGGCTGAGGAGGGCTCCCTGGCGGATACCGCCTGGTGGACTGTATCCAGGTGGGCTGAGCTTGCTGCCGTTCCCAGAGCAGCTACAGCCCGGTGGGCTTTATCCCATTCTGCTGGATTCATAGTGGCCGGATCGCACGGTTAAAAGCTGAACTCAAATGCAGACACCGGACAAGCAGGTGAGGGGATAACAAGTCTTTTATTGACAGATGCAGGCAGGTGAGTTGTTGGCTGGCTGGAGATTTCAGCTTGGTGGAGGGAAACTCGATGCAGTGAGCTGGCTGGTGGGCTTGGCAGACTGGAGAGGCAGGCAAGCAGGCAGGTAATCCATGTATGGCACAACGATCCAGCTGTTGGTGCAGCCGGATCGTCCTCTGTCTCTCTTGCAGCCGGATCGTCCTTTGTCTCTCTTGCCAGGTGTGCAGAGAGAGACAGAGGAAGAGCGAAGGGGAACAACCAGACAGACAAAAAACACTCTCACCAGACAGACAGCAGGTTTCAGAGAGGAGGGAAAAAAAAACGCTTTATAAACAAAAAGTAAAAACACCTTTGCGATTTGTTTCACTAGCATTCATTCTGGAGCCTTGTCAGCTCAAAAGTTGCAGATATGATCCATCTGATCAATGTTACTATCAGGCGATGATAGTGATGAACCAATAACCCATCTTCCCTCCTCACAGATAAATTATGCAAACACAAACTGCCACACTAACTTCGACAAGCAATTCTGTTGAAGCATAGTGTCCCATTTAGACACACCGATATGTAGATGTTTAGCAGGTATAGTGGTTACCATGATCAATATTCTAGTGTAGCATGTTGGCATGTTGTTAATTAGCCCATAACACAAAGTACGGCTGAGGCTGATGGGAATGTCATTAGCTTTTGCAGATATTTGGTCATAAACCAAAGTATTGGAAAAAATGTTGAATACATATTGATATAACATGCAAAACACAATTTGCTAATGCTAAAATCAAATTCCTCTGGCTTTAATTGCAGGAAGGAGATTCTGCACAAGAGCAGAATCTATTATTCAGAAGACTGAAACACCAGAAAAAGAAGAAAAAAAACTGCCAGCTCCAGTGGTTTGGAAATCCAGTAGCCAAATATCCAATTTCAAAAAGTGTTCGATTAACGGTGCGGTCGTAATTCAATGTCAGCAAGTTACACATGCACAGAGCTCTCTGATACACAACGCAATAAATCACTCTGTGGTTACATCAATATCAAAGTCGAGTTCAGGCGTACGGTGTTTCAAATTGATCAATCACGAGAGTCAGCGAGGACCCGAGAAGAGCGCACACGGGACGACGGCAATCACAAAGTGAAGCAGGGGAAGGAACGAGAGAAGCAAAAGCGTTTTTTGAAGAGGAGGGTTGAAGGAGGAAGACAAAGGAAAACAGAGAGAGAGGAGCGGCGACAAAACGATGGAAACGCTACTAAAAGATGATGATGGAGGGAGAAGGGAGGAGAAGGAGTTTCAGACAGGGAGAAGAAGAAGAAGAAGAAGAAGCTGACTGTGTCGAGTCATTTGTACTTACTCAGTTAATGTGGCGGTGATGCTGCTGCTGCCGGTCCCCCCCCCTCGCTCTCTATACACTACATGCTGTAAAATGCAGACTGACTGTACTGTGTCCCGTCCCCAAACCAGGGACGACCTGCACTGAAGCGGGCAACACCTTCTTTCCTACCCCACCTCATCCCATCAAAACACACACACACACACACACACGCACACACACACACACACACATGCGCACACACAACAACAAAGAAACGAAGCTTTTTGCGTCACTTCATCAAACCACCTCTCTAAATTTGCACCCCATCCTTGGCTATTCAAAGGTCCAATTCAACACGCGCCGGTAGAGAGGAAACAGAGAAGGCACAGCTCAAGATCTCTCCTCCTGCTCCGACCCCTCGTCTCCTACATGTAACACATACATCCACACTTATGGCAGCATACTGCTTATTGTATCCTGCTGCAGAAATGAGTCATACTCCACTGCTCCTCCATAGACACCCCACCCCTATCACAGACGAGAAACTATCTGCTCTTGTTTGGGAAATCTGCTCCTTCTGCATGAAACAATTTATCATATCACCTTTTTTTTTTTTGGAGGGGGGAGGGGGGGGGGGGGGTGCCTGTTGTGCATGCAGAGAGGGAGAAGGTGTCATGATTAAAAAGAAACTAAAAGGTGCTCGTGTGAACAATGAACCCACACATCACTTCGCCTAAGGCCTTCAAAATGAGCATCGTGAATAATTTAAGCCGTGCAATATTCTCAGGGAATCTGGAGATTGTCATTAAGCCCCCCCGATCAGGATAACTAATGTCCCCGCCTGAAGAAGATGTCTGCTCAGCCCTTTTTTTCCCCCCACTCCTTCTCACTAACGCCTCTCAGTTACCCTGGCTCCACAGTCCCTCACGCTAATGGTGAAACGGAGGTATTTGTCATCATGTTTGCGGTGACTGGTTCCGTCGAGAGAGGGATATCACGCCTCTAGCCCTCACAACCAAATGAGTGAATTTTAATGGGGAACTTTAAGTTAATGAAGAACTTTTTTAATGAAGCGTTTAAACTACTTTCTTTTCAACTGCATTTTCAGTTGAGCTGCAACAAAAAGAATAGATAGTTTCGAGTCATTTTTGCCAGATACGTGCTCAAATATGAGGATTTTGCTTCCTGTTTGTATCACATATGATAGTAAATTAAATATTTTTGGAGTTTGTTTGGAGTGTTGGTCACATAAAACAAGCAGTTCTAGGATGTCACTTTGGGCTCTGTGGAGTTGTGATGGCTGTTTTCCACTACTTGTATCCACTACACAGCATTTTATAGACTAAACAATTAATCGACAGAATAATCTGCAGATTAATTGATGAAAATAATAAAAATGGAAATAATCATTGAAGTGGATAAAACATTAAACAAACTGTTTAAATGTAATTTCACTAATTGACTAATTCATTTAATATGCATCAGATTTGAATGTTAATTAGGCTTGCTTAACGTTTTTCCTTTGTTTACCAGAGAATAATGTACACATCAAATATAAATACAGCAGTTGATATTAGTGCAACTAGAAATTCCCTTAATTTAATTGGTCAATAACCGAAAACCTCCCGAAAAAACAAACAATAAGAAAATCTCACATTCTCTGGGAACAATTTTCTGTTGTTTAAAGACGATTAAGAGTCAATTGCTAATAATCTAACGGTCTCAGCTGTGACAGTTACACTGTTGTAGTGTAATTATAAACTGTTTGCATTAGCTACTGTTAGCCTTGATGAGCTACTTCTCATTCCAGACCAAGTAAGAGTGAAGTAGCAAAACATCTGAGCGTGCTGACCTGAGCGTTACTGCGATATTACCTTTTTATAAATACTTTATTACAACTGTCACATATATACAGGTACATACATGAAATGTGACCCCTATATTTTACCCATCCTAAGTATTTAGGAGCAGTGGGCTGCTGTAAAGCATCCGGGGAGTGTCTTAGTGTCTCGCTCAAGGACACTTCAACGCACTGACAGTAGGACTGTGGGATCAAGTACTAAGTACTATAAGTTGATTATCATAAAATTGACAAAGTTTGTTTCAGCGCTATAAGTTATTTTATTGAAGAGGCATTTCAACTTCTTTTCCATCAATAACATGTTTTGATCTTTAGTTTAGGATTTAGTTGATTAAATTCACACAAAAGCTGGTTTACACATTTAAATTAACAATTATTTTCATTATCTATTAATATGTTGATAACTTTCTCTGATTATCAAAACATTTCTTGGCCTATAAAAAGTAGTAAAACCCTTTTCTAAAGTCCAAGATGACGTTAAATCACTCGTTTTGTGTAACCAACAGTCTGCGAATCCTCACATTTGAGAAACTGACTGTTTGGTATTTTTACATCAAAAATGACTTTAAAGGATTAATTCATTATCAAAATAGCTGTAGATTCATTTTCTGTCTATTATCTAATCACTCAATCAACTACCTCATGCTGTCAGTGTTGCTGTGTGGCGTGTGTGTGTGTTTTAGTGAACTTCTAGGTGGGCCAAAGAACGTTTCCACCGTGGTGAACTATTCTACTCTAATCGTTTCAGCTCTAACTGAATAAATCAGGACTAAATCAACACTCGAGATGGTGTAAAAGCCTGCAGGAATATAAATTATCTGTCTGTTTCTGTCATCAGTACATCAGGCTCCTTTTTGAGGAGCGATATTTGAATCCTTCCCAACTCCTGACTTTCCCTCTTTGATGTGCTCATGAACTTCGGGGCTCTAGCAGCTGATGCATGCACAGGATCAAGTTCTCCCCTCTGCTGGACTCTCTGGGAAACTACAACTACCTTACAACGACACCCAAAATCAATAAATCAAATACATCTTGAGAAACAAACACGAGGAGTAAAACTGTCTCGATCAAATCGGCTGATCCAGATGAGACCGCATGAGTCACATCAGCCCTCTAGTCACATCACGGGGCCCAGAAATCAGTCAGAGTTTTGTCTTAAATAACAGCAAAACCTCCATCAGTCTTCCACACGTGCTTGACCTGGAAACATTAATTAAGGAAACTGGGCTGTGTTGGGATTTTGTAACTCACTGCCATTTTTTTCCACGCATTGTGCTGCTCTCTGCTGGTCAGAACAACAACTGAACCTGGGGAGGATGAAGCAGTTCTGAGGATGAAGATGCAGAGCACATGTTTTGGATATAAGGATAATAAATGCAGAACTACAAATCTTTTTGTAACTTCCAAAACAGGAACCGTGATTCCCCCACCAACAGCTTAAACCTGAGACAAGTAGAGGTGCTGCATGCCTGCACCAAAAGCCAACAAAACAATGCAGAGACACCTGTTCTGTTGAAAAATCATCTTCAACGTACAGGTTTATTCAGACTTAAGAACACAACATGGCCCACATTTTCCATAGAAGCTGCAGTACTTCCCTCCCACTGACAATCAGTGAGATAATCGGCCTGTGACTGTGATGTACCAGCTCATGATGTAGCCTACATTGCATGCATAAATAAAGGAAAAGGGAAGCCAACAAATGCCTCGGGGGAGCTTTTTGTTTTTCCTTACCTGCCGTTTGATGAAGCTGGATGTCGTGTCAGAAGATGTGCTGCCATCTGAGCGTTTGAAGCGGCTCTTGCGTTTAGGCAACTTCCTGGGCAGCTGTGATGAAAGAGACGCACACCAGTGAGGGAATAAATAAAGAAAGATAGACAGATAGCAGGAAGCCAACTTGCACTGTGCTGATTTTTTGTAGGCTTTTTCTTAAAAAAGAACAACATAAAAGCGTGTATTTAGTGGGGACTGGTGCAAACGAGCTGCCGAGCACCAGTCTATATATAACAGCTGTGGCTTTGCCAATATCACATATATTTCAGGACCTAATTAATCCAGCTGCACATTATGGTCTGTGTAAAGCAAGAGACATATATTTTCCCCGGGGCCTCTTGTAACACAGTCCATTAATAACAAAGCATGGATGTTGCAGCATGCTGACAGGGCCCTGTAGATTCAGGCTACAGGTGAGTCAGAGTCATAGTGTGCCAGTATCTTTACGCCAATAAAAGTCAGGGTATATTCAAGTTACTGATGTGTGCTGATTTACCTACATTAGTGTAAGGAAATGCATTGAAATTAATAATAAAAATCCATACAAATAAATCCCTGAACAGACTCAAGCAGCAAACGTATCAACACGTAAAGGGATATGTATCCCGTGTGTGTGTGTGAGAGACATAATAACCATTAATGTGAGTCTACTTAATGATCGCACCCACTGGCTTTTCACCGATCAAGCATCAATCTGCAGTTTCAGTGAAGGCGGAGGGTGAAAAAAAAAAAAAAGTAGCTCGCTGCCAAATCGCGACGCCTCAATTTCAACAACAAGTAGCAAGACATCAGCTAACCTTTTTCTTCTTCTTTTTCTCTCCTCATTCGCACTTGTGAATAAAGGAATGAAAAGGTGTGGTGGTTTACCTGAAAATAGTGCGACTGAGAGCCTGTTTCCACAGCAGACACTGGGTCTACGGGCGATTTGGACATTTTGACTTGCACCATCTATTGAGAGCGCAGGGAGGCGAGCTGCACACAGACATGGGTTACTGGAGGAGACCAGGGACACGAAATACATCTAGAATGCAGTAAAAGACAGCGGGGGAAGCGGCATGTAGGAGCGGAAAACAACGGAGGGGAGAGAAGAAAAAAAAGAATATCCGAGCTCAGATTATATGAAAAGCTGGTCAGGGTTAAAAAAAAGAAATAAATAAAAACGTGTGTTATAAGCTACATCGGAGGGGTGGAATGTAAAGCGTGCAGGAAAAATGCCGGAGCAAAAATAAACCGTGAGGACTGAAGCGTCATCGCTCGAGCAACCGAACAGGTCCGTACTAAGTGTGTGTTTCTGCCGGGGGTGTCAAGATTGGCTTAAAATAAATCAATTCACACGATGATACAGATATACAATTGTAATCTTTCTTTATGTTAGAGTTGTGTTGGTTTGTGTTCAACAGCTGTGTTGCCTCTCGTCTGTGTTTTTTAAAAGGGGGATAAACAGTAAAACACGGTGGAATCTTCAAAGAGTGGATCTTTGAATTCATGATACGGGGGAGATTTTTGGGTAACACAGATATTACACATGATAAAAAGTTAAAATATGGAAAAACACTATTCTTTTAACATTGAAGATGTGGTTTGTAACAACGTGTTTAGATCTCTTATAGGTAAAGTAATACCCCAGTGTATAAATACTCTGCAACAGGTAAGAATGCATGTAATCAGAAACAATGTACTTAAAGTGTTAAAAGTAAAAGTACTTGATGCAGACAAATCCCCCACTGTGACTGTTACACTATTATACATTAAATAATTAGATTATTACTCATGCATGAGGGTTTTAACGCAGGGTTTTAACTATGTTGTACTGTTGACTGCCACACATTTTCATTATTGTATTCATCTGCTGATTTATTTCTAGATTCATTAATTGATTAATTGTTTGATGTGTAAATATACTTAAAAATAGTGAGAAATGTCCATCACAGGTTCTAATGGGCCAAAGTGACAGTAATCTGTTAGATAGTTTAACAAAATATACTTAATGGTTAAGTAAAATGGTTAATTTCAGAAAAATATATACCATATTACAAGGGATTCATTATGTGTAAGCACCACTAATATTGCAGCTGGTAAAGATGGGGCTAATTTCAGCTACTATACTGCTGGGCAGCCATATCATAGCTCTTAGTTTTTTATATTGAATCTGCGTAAGTAACTCTGTTAAATAAATAGAATCAAGTAAGTACCTCAAACTTGTACAGTACAGTACTTGAGCAAATGTACTTAGCTACTTTCCACGATTGTATTTAACCTTCCCTGACACCTACTGTACATTATTTTGTATATTTCAGTAAATACCTTAGACGGCACAGTGGTGTCGTGGCTGGCCCTGTTGCCTCCCAGCAAGATGGGCCCGGATAGGATGGATGCACACAGTCTTTAAAGCCTGTAGTACTCTAACAGATAGCCTTCCATTATCATTTTAAAGCTTATTCTTTTGGCAATTTTGCCTTTATTGGGCAGATGAAGAGAGAGAGAGAAAGAGAGAGAGAGAGACTCATGTCCACACTAATGTACATAGCTCCACAATAAATGTAAAAGGAGAAATGTTTCACATCCATTTATGAGGCTTTGCTGCCTCAGCATTTAGACCATTTGTCCTTCTGTTTCCTTTTTCTGACCACATGTTGCTGATGTTCCATCTGCTGGCAGATTTCTGAGTAGTTTGCTTGATCTTGCTCGTCCATTTGTGACTGTGTGAAGGTAAACTTGAAAAAAGCCTTTTACTACACCCAAGTTGTTCTATGAGCTCAGCCTTTGTTACGGTATACAAGACACGTCCCAGTATCCACCTGTAGAAGAAAATCAAAGATACCACAAAGTGAAACCAGCAGATTCTGAGTTTGCGCTGTTTGAGGCGTCTACTGTTTGTTTGCTCTGTGAATTGCCGTGGCCTCATCTAGTGAGCAGCAGCAGCTGTTGTGGCCTCCAGTTCTTGACGCCTTTTCAGTGTTTCTTTGGAGCTGGTTCAGGACCGTCCAGTGTTTAATCTGTACTGCTGTTGTGAGCCTTACACTGTCCATATTGATATGTTAACAATAATAACGTATAAATCAGTGATCTAGTTACAGTAATGGACTAAACTTGAGCCTCTGAGCTCATGTATGGCTTTATATTACAAAGCACTTCCCACCAGCTGATCACATTTGCTGAATGTAAGTGATGGAAAGTACCAAAATACACAAAGTAATGTATAGGTGTGGAGGAAGGGTAAACACAATGGTGGGAAGGAATTTAAGTACTGTACGATTTTTAGATACTTGTACTTTACTTAAGCATATCCAATTTATTCTTTTTTTTATCCTTCTACTCTGACATTTTACATGGCACTTTTTTCAGTTATGGTAGGTGCGTGAAGTTATGCTGGTATTAACGTGCGGTCATCATTTACTTATAAGAAAGATAAAGTTATAAGTTGTCCTGCACAAAAACTGACAGGAGAGCCTATGAAGTCCTTAAAAATATCTTGTTTGAGTCTGATAAAAAAAAAAAGGATGCATCATCATTCGAGACCTTGAAGGCATAATTTAACACTTTGAAAAAGGCCATTTTACATAGTGAATACATTTACTGCTGATCATTTTAAAGCTAGGAACTTTCATTTTGTGTTGAATTTGGCGGTCCCTGTGGACGAAAGTGGCAGTGTTGTAGAGCACCAGATAGACTTTAGAAAACCTCTGAATGTTACTGACTCAGGTCTCACAGACTTTTCAGCTCAGTCCTGGTTCTAACGGTTCCTCCCTGCCTCCCTTCCCTCCAGCGAGTCCATCAACACGGCCTGGGTCTCCAGATATGAAGCTCTGCTCCTCCCACCGGAGCTTCCAAGTGCAGGTTGAAGAGGCCGCAAAAGCCTGATCTGGGTCTTTCAGCAGTGGGCTGGTCACTGCTGGAGGCCTCATTGGTGTCTGAGCTGAAGGACTTTAAGGTGAAGCTGCATGATTTCTTCTGATTTTGCACAGAATCCAACCCAAAGCATTAAGAATAACTACATAAAAATAGCAAATCTTCCCGCTGATGGCCTTGTTTACTTATGTAGGTCATATAGAGGCATCGGTATTAAATTGAAACTGTTTCATAACCAGTTAAAAGTTCCTCACACTATCTTTAAGTACATTTTGCTGATAATATTTATCTATTTTTGCACTGTGGTGTTGCTACTTTTAATAAAGTATGAGTTCTTCCAGCTGTATGTCAGCCTCACAAGGTTTTAGACGCTATTGAGTAAAAACGAATGAAGGTGTAAGCTGACTTTTCCTCCTCCACATCACTGTTTTTTTCACTTCTGGGAGACTCATGCTGGAGATCATATAGCTGGTGCTTTTTGACCGGCTGGGCTCGCTACAGACACGGCTTCACCCCTAGAGGGAGTGCCGAGTTACTAAAAGTGGGAATGAAGAGAGTGGTGTGAGCCACGGCGCGCCTGGGCTGAGGAGAGCTGCGTCAAGCGTCAATCCAGCATCAGTTAAACAGCATTACAACCGGCCTCAGTGGAAAGTTCATTTCAGAATAAAAGCTGAAAAAATAAAGGTGATCGATGCAATCGTCTCATAACACGATTTCACACAGAAAGTCTTGCTGTAACACGGAAATATGAAATGTTTTAAATGATATAGGCCTAGTTGTGGAGAGTAAACCTGCACAAGTAGTAAAATAAGAATCCGCTTTATTGGCTAAATATGTGCACACATATAAGAACATTGACTCTCAATACAGGAAGATAGATTGAAATAGACTGTTCTCTTTCCAGGTGGAGAGGAGGGTGTGTGGCTCAGGCTCTAGTTGTTTGGCGACACCTGGTAGCTGCTTGACATCCTCCTGCCATCTTTTTGTCATATGGATTGTCTACAGTATATTGTAATTGTATTATCTTGGTCTATTCTGAACACACATCTGTCTGTCCTGGGTGAGGGATCCCTCCTCATTTGCTCTTCCTCAGGTTTCTTCCATATTTTCCCTTTTAAAAGAGTTTTTCCTGATCAAGCGAGCATTGAAAAGGACAGTGTGGCGTATACTGTACAATTGTGATATTGGGCGATATTAAATAAAATTGACTTGACCAGAGCTAAAACAAAAGCTAAGATAGAAATGTAGAACTAGAAATAGATCAACGTGAATATAAATATCAACAATGAACAACATACAATGTTGTATCTATTATTGAGAGATAAAGACAAAAACATCATACTAACCATAAACCAGTGTCGCATATGTTAAACAAATAAACCTTTCTGAGACCAGAATTGTTAAGATGTATTTCCAATAGACTGGTATTTGGATGAATACCTGTCGATGGATACCTTAAGTGTTCAAATGAGATAAATGCACTATGAAATGATCAGACAATATGTATTATACAAACATACAATATTTGCTAAGCTAAACCGCTGCTTGCTGTATCCCTTTATATTTAATGGACAGACATGAAAGTATTGATCTTTTCATTTCTGTAAGTACCACTGCTGGTTTTACGGGTTTTAACTTGAAAAACAAGAACCGGAAGCTTGATGTCTGTATTGTCCCCGCTTTGACAGTGGTGCTTGGAGCCGAGAGGGTCAGGGGGAGGAGAGGAAAGGGAGTGGAGCGCGAGAAGACGACAGGAGGGAGATCCAGCTCAGGGTGACCAATTTAACCGGACCATCCTTTGGACAGGCAGGCTACAAATGGTCCTCCACTCCGACCGACCACCACGCCGAACCGGAGGATTGTCTGCTGCGGTCGGGGAATAGAAAACAGAAGATGATCACGGTGAGTCCGTCTTTCTGACAGTAACTGCTGCTGCTGCACACTGCAGGCCGACATATATATATATAATATATGTTCTCCTGTCACACAAACGTCTCAAACGCTGTTGCACTGAACCGCAGACGCATCGGACGCCTCTCTGTCAGTGCACCGCGTCTGCAGGAGCGAATGACATAGCTGGCAACAGTTGCTGTAAGGCCTCACGCACGGGTAGTGGTGGTGGTGGTGGTGGTGTTGGAGGAGGATACACGGCCAGTTAATGTTCCCCACTGGCGGCCAATAGCAACATATCTGTGTGATGAGCTGCATCATTGTTTCTTATTACAGCTGACAGTCCTGACGGAGTGTTAATAAGCTACATTCAGAAGCTGGAGCCTCCTGCAGGTCGCATCTGATGCTCATAATGATTCACATCAGATCATTTTTCATAACATAACTTTCAACTTAAACACCTCCATGTATCCCCTACTCACACCAACACATGGGGTTTGTAAATATTAGGTTTTTAGAGTATTATTCACAGCTATAGTCCCCCCCCCTCCATCAACTGACTGATGCTGAGGAATGTGCAGCAGCAATAACGTGTTTATATCCGTTTATTTACCCAGCACTCGCGTTTGTCAATACACTTACGCTGAGAGCTGCTGCTTTGCTGCAGACTGAAGGACATTTGCACAAATGCAAATCGCTGACGGAGGCGTGTGTGTGTGTGTCCGAACATGGTCCACCGGACACAGCGGAATGTTTTTTATGGTCCCCGTTATGGTTGTCACATAGGCCATGGTGTTATGTAACATGAAGCCTACGCTGTTTGAATGCGGGCCCTCACACACGGCCTGCCTGTGCATGGCATTTAGACGCCGGATCGGAAACATATCATCCGCATGGAAATAGAAAAAGGTTGCATAGCTTTGATTTCCACTCATTAGTTGATCTATTTTTGCATCTAGATGACAACTGAGACACACACACACACAGGGAGAGAGAGAGAGAGAGAGAGAGAGAGATGCATGCAGCGTCGGACTTGTCTAACTGGAACAAGCACACAAGGATTGACTTTATGCTCGCTGTTTGTGACTGTAACGCCAGTGTCCGGTTGAAAATGTCCCCTAGGAATAGTCAGCCTTCCCTTCTCCGCTTCCCCTCCCTCCTATCTCCTCTCTCCTAACGCTCGTGGGGGGAAACCGGAGAGTACAGCCAAGCACCATGCAAACACACACACACACACGCACGCACACACACACACACACACACACACACACACACACACACACACACACACACACACACACACAACACGCGACTGGCAACACCGCGACGTTTGCAAATGGGTACAAGCTGGTCGACCTTGTGCGGGGGGGGGGGGGGGGTGTTGGTCGTGGTGGGAGGAGAGAAGAGGGGAGGTGTGTGAGAGAGAGAGAGAGAGAGAGAGAGAGAGAGAGTGGGGGGGGGGGGCGGTTCTCCTTGAAGCTTGTCGATCCGCTGCCAGGGAGGAGGGATACGGCTTGGACGGATACGTGCCAGAGAAGGCGCATGCAGGCAAGATATAGCGAGGAAATGCTATTTTTGCTTCAACAACACAGCGTGCCTCTCCGGTGGAAAATGCCGATCGATGAGGCGGCGGTAGCGGCAGCAGAAGCGGCGGCTGCGTTTGCGTGTCTCTCTGCACTGTGTGGAGCTCTGAGTGTCTGGAGGCCTGGTTAGATCAGCTGGTAGCAGTTGCTGAGGCATATGTGGACGTTTAATTCAATCAGGAGGAAGACGAGCACACTACTATACTATTATTACATTAACTACTATTATAAAGACACTGTCTGGTTATTATAGTAATTTTAGAGATATACATACTATATAATGGGACCAGGTCAGGATAAACCTATCATTTTAATATCTAAGAAATGCACAATTGAATATTTTTGATATTTTCTGTCGGGACTACAACCAAAACCACAATGTAGCTTCATAAATGGAATGCACCATTTGGACTTTTTCTCTCCCGATACAATACCTCAACTCAAGTTTATCCAATACCAGAACTCTCTTTTCCCCAAATATGCTCTGTGTATACCTCGCTGTGTGAAAACTCATTAGGATTCTCTTTGTTAGGTAACGTGAAGGCATGCATTGCTGTGGCACTAAAAATGCAGTCACCGGCCCATCATGACTGAATAAATGTAACTGATGATAGAAATGCTAAAGACCTTTATTTAATGTAGATGTGTCTCCTCCGGTCGATACCCAGTCCTCTTAAAAAGGGCCTTAGTGGTTTAGTGCATCCGATACACAAATGTATATGACGAATGTCATACACTCAAAGACACTACTTACTTTATACAGTGGAAGAGATTAACTAATATTCATAAGATATATCAGATATACACGTTCATACATTGGTACAAAAGCAAGGCAAACATTGTGTATTTAAACCGTCTACAGTATCCGTCATGTCGAACAAACATTTTTTTAGGTAAAGCTTAATAAAGACAACAACAGTAGAATATAAAACTCGATTAATTCACATGCAGGCGACACTTTCTCTGGTGCTTAAAGGACATCTTACAGATTTCAACCAGCAACAACACACTGATACAATGACATGTATCTCTATGCTATATGCGTTATACAATGCTTAAAGGGAAGTAGCTTGAGTTTCTAGTAATTTCTAAACAACTTTGGGTTTAACGCTGCAGGGCCCACAGATCCTGTCATGCTGTGTTTCCCATTGCTGTCTTGATATTTGTCTTGACAGTATCCTGTTGTCCAGTGGCATTTATCTGTATTTATTACTCGTCTTTTATCCTCGGTTGGGATAATAAACAGAGCTTGAAGGATTCGCTCTTTATCTTCAGCCCAACTGACTCCAAAACGCTGTCGCGTGTTTATACCAGAGGGTGTGTTTTAGTACGGGTGTCAAATCGAGCAAGTTCTGGTTCACCTTAAAAAACCCAGGCCATTAAGCTATTTTGGATCCTGTCCTCCCCCTCTCCCCCCTCCTCCCCCACAGTTTTGGAAGTAGCTTGATCTATGAATCTCTCCGTTTTTATGAGACACAATCTCAAGTGTGTCCGGTTGTCCAGGAAATGGGATTCATTGTGCATTTAGCCGACAGTTATGTTTTTTATTTCCTTTCAGATTTGGGATAAAGAAGATCTTTGCTAACAAGCTATTGAGAGAGCTAAACGGTGTCAGGCCTGTTCATTATTTTGGGTATTAGCATCTAACGACAGACTGGACATTACTATCATGGTCTGATGTTTCTCACCTGATGTGCTCACTGCCTAAATCTGAGCCACGACACCATCACAAATATCTATTTGTGCATCGCTTTTTATACAATCTACTGTATGTGTTTGGTTTTTCCTCTAGGCCCAGCAGAAGCCATGGAGATAGGCCTGGAAGCAGAGACTGGTCCTCTCATTAACCTTGGTCTCTGAGTGCTGTTCCTGGCACAAAAATCTGGGGCTTCGTGAAGCGACTGGTGCGCTTTTTGACCCCCATCCAGTCAGTCCCACCCCGTGGCCCTGCAGTGTGGCCTCTACAAACCCCTCCTCACTACTTCAACAATTTGTCCGCGGGGATAAATGAGTGAACCGGCTGCAAGGGAAAGGGCTGGGACATGTACCAGAACCCCAACAGGTAAATTAACTTCTACAGGTGGCTAGAGGAGGTAATGTTCCTGCCACATGGTATCAGTGCTGTAGCTGTTATCTGTCTTTGACCTGTTCCTGTACTGAACGTTCCTCTCTCTGCTCACCTAGAATGTCCTGGTTCAGTGGTTTCCTAGTCGCCAGGGTGGACGACCGCAAGACTGCGTGGGGGGAGCGCAATGGCAAGAAGTCCAAACGGAAGGGAGGCTCATCTCTCTGCAACCCGCGTTACATGAGCTGTCTGCGGGACCCAGATGCTATGGAGCCCCCTTCTGGAGCCCCCCTCCATCAGCACCACCGCGGAGGGGGGGCTGGGGCCATAGGAGGCGGGGGCAACTTCGGCGTCCGTTGCGGATGGCAGGAGGACCACTACGGCAAAAGGGGAGGGGCTCCCGGGGAAGGGGTGGGGCTGAAATCGGTCAACCTGGGCTTTGAGGATGGCGAGTTGAAAGGGAGGAAAGGGGGGTGTAACGGAGGAAGCGGGGACATGGGCGATGACGGTCCCAACGGCGCAGCGGGGGTGGTGACGGCTGCGGACTGCTGGCTCAGGGTGGTGCAGGTGTTCCAGTCTAAAAAATTCCAGTCCCGCAAACTGGAGCGCCTATACCAGCGTTACTTCTTCAGACTGAACCAGAGCTCCTTGACCATGCTCATGGGGGTACTTGTGATCGTGTGCGGCATCATGCTGACCTTCCACTGTGTCCACGCCGCCCCTCACGTGGCCTACTCGTCAGCCCTGTCGGTGGCGATGGCGCTCTTCATGGCACTTATGGTGGTGTGCAACCGCAACGGCTTCCACCAGGACTACATGTGGATGGTCAGTTACCTGGTGATCGGAGTCTTGCTGTCCGTGCAGGTGTTCGGGGTGATCATGGTTGCACCCAGGAGCGCCTCGGAGGGCATCTGGTGGTCCGTGTTCTTCATCTACATCATCTACACTCTGCTGCCTGTGAGGATGAGAGCGGCTGTGCTGAGTGGAGCCTTGCTGTCCATCATACACGTGGTCACAACATGGCAGCTCAATCAGGAAGACCAGTTCCTCTGGAAACAGGTAAGAGAGGCTTGACGTATGACTGTTTGACTGTTAACTGGTTGACCTGAACTGACACTGATGGTGATGTGAGGAAACTACTGTCACTATTTCCCTTTTATGTTGTCTTGCAGATAATATATATCAGCATTTTATCCTACAATTTTTCATGATCGACGTTCAGTATACTCTGCTCACGTTATACGTTTCACCTCCTCTAACTCAAAGACCCTTTGGTTGATCCATCTGCACAAATGCATGTTGTGTAGCTAAGCGTTGTTCAAAACTTTATTTATAAAGTCCCAGTGAAGCGGAAGTCAGAGCGTCTTTTACTTCTGTACTGTGACGTATTCTTCAGTGAAACTTAATGTTTTAGTGGTGTAGAGTAACAAGAGGGATTTAAATGATATTGCTCGCATTTGATTGGACAGGTGAAGAGTAGGCGGGCTTAGAGTGTAGTGCTCCACTCACACCTCCTTGTCGCTAAAAGTTGCAGATTGCAGATATAAAGATACGTAAACACACTTTATATTTTGTTTCACAGGAAGAAAAGATGATCGGATTTTGATACGATGATACAAAGAAATTATTTTGCATATATTGTTGTGATTTAAAAGGTTAAAGCATTTTTTGTTTCATCTCGACTTTAAGGATCTGGCGTGAAATTGCCTGCGTCAAGCTAATAGCTGTCTCTTTATAGGATGAACTGGCTCTGGGCATTGCGTATGTCTACCTGATGCCATATTGCAAACATGATAGAAAACAAGATCTCTCCATTTAGTCTGTATGATTACACATCCAGCAGACGGGGCAACATTAGCAGTCATCTGGAGTTGTCTTTGTGGCGACCCGCTGTCCATATAGCTTGGTTTTGGTCTCCACCATCTCTTCAGGGAGAAAAACATTGGCTGAGCTGTTAGCTCGCAGCTAACTGTGCTAACAGTGCGAACAACGGCAACAGTGCCGACAGAGCTAACAGTGTTAACCTGAGGGTGGGTGCCGTTATCAGCTGTGAAACACCCGGATACACAATACAGTGTAATCTCTTATTGTTGCAATGGGGTTTAAAAAAAGGCTAGAGCTGAAATGATTAGTCAGTGAGTTTATTTAGTTCATTTTGATATTCATTTAAATCATCTTTGAAGCAAAAATACCAAACATTGCTCACTGTAAGCATCTCAGTTGTGAGGATTTGCTGCTGGATCAAACAAAACAAGACGTTTGAAGTAAAACCCTACGTTGGGCTTCATTAAATTGTGATGGGCAGTTTTTATTCTATAGATCCTATTTAATTAAATGTGAAAATAATCATTAAACAATAATAAAAATTGTTGTTAGGTGCATGCCTAAAAATAATTAATCCAAACTTGCAGCTATTTTAATGTACATGTAACACCATTGTGTAATTTAATTACAAAATAACTGTAGTTGAAAATGTTGGTGATTACAAAGAGGTTACATCAGAATATATATTGCTTTTGGTAAAAAGTTTTTATGTAGATTATAACATTCATTCTGTTGCTTTGCAACCTTCTGATTTTGGAAAAACATTTGATGATACTGTACAGTGTGAAAATGATCTTTCAACATCGAAACGCTTGACATCAAACCTGAGGAAACTTCTAGCTTAATACCTAATTTTAACAGGGTATCTAGTAATCTGTAACCTATTACATTTTAACAAGTAACTTTCCCAACACTGTTGATAAGTAATTAAATACACAAGCAAACAGAAAATTGTGATAAGCTCTCACTGTAGTCTGATTGAACCGGACACATTGTTATGTTGCTTCATGTCTGGGGGCATTTAAAATGTCTCCTCCGTCACAATGTTTACGATATGGCGGTTTCATTCGAACTGAACTGGCCACACGCAGTGCCACCGTGTTGTATTTACATGTGTTCTGCAGCTCGTGGGTCTCTCTGTACAGTGTGTTGTTTGTGCGTCATGTCAAGGACCTGGTGGCTCGCTGAAGGTCAGCGGGCTGAATGGACCGCCCCGACCGGACAGCTCTGTGTGAGTGTGTGTGTGTGTGTGTGTGAGTGAGTGTGCTGTTGTGTGACAGTGTGAGAATACCATGATATAAAGCGATATCACTCAGGTCTCTGTGCTCTCACACAAGGGACGCTTTGTACTTTTCTCCAAGGGTGGGGTGAGGCCGACTGGTGGGGGGGGGGGGGGGGGGGGGGCACGCAGCATGGTGGCGGCTCGCTTTCTGTTGGGCTCTAACTGTTTTCTCCTTGGGGAAAAGTTATGGAAAACATAATGGGATAGCCATTACATGAAAACAATAGAGGGATATAGGACCTAATGAACGAAACACTGATTATCAGCATAATGTCTCTGCCATAACAGTAAGGTATGCATTCAGTAACATATCCTCTCATGTGTTAGCGGGACAACAACAACCCAAACAAGTCACTTCAAGACGGATCACTTTGTTAAGATATCGTGATTGTACAGGTCTAGGTTAGGGGTTCGTGGGAACTCAGTAACTGCTGTGTACTCTCACATCATGCACGATAGACCATATATCCATCACGGGCTCCAACGTTGTTTGCCGTCATTAAGTGAATGAATGTCGTGAGATAGCTGCGGCCCTGCAATGCTGTTCATTCCAGAGGTCGCCTGTGTGCTATACGTGACACAGTGAAACTCTATCATCAATCACTGCTTCACGCTTGTGTGCATGTATTTCCTCTTTCTCCGATAACTCATTAACCTCACTGGGTTTCTGTTGGTGGCGATGAGAAGAGATAATGATGAAGTTGTGTATTGAGGAATGATGTAAATGCAGATCCTCTTTTCTGTCTTTTCGTTGCCAACTTCTCTTTGCTGGCAACGCAGATTTTAAACAGGGGATTGAAAGGGAGTCGGTACAGTTGAGTTGGCTTTCTCCACAGTCATAAGTGCAAGTTGATTTCTGAAAGTGCGAGTAGCTGATTGATCTGTCATCCATGAAGTATATTAGATAGGTCTTATTTGTATATCAGACTGTAGTTTCACTGAGTTAAATCAGTGACCAGCTGGGGCTGGTTTTTGAATGCCGTTTCCCAAAAAATACACTATTCTTTGGATTTATTTTAAACCAATAGTTCATGTAAATGCAGATATGAGGGACCAGGATTTGATCACATTACATGAGAGGTTATCTGATCAAAGCACGCTTGTGAACTGACATTTTGTGTATAGTATAGTCCTCCAAATCAGTGACATGGAAGACCGCAATAAAAACAATAAGTCTTGACAGAATGGCTCTACAGGCCATTCATTTATTTATGACCATGAAGTCTTACTCTATAAAACACAAAAGCAGACCCACCAATTCAAGACATCCACAAAGAATATAACCTGAAAACAGAACAGTAGTAAAAACATGTTTGATGTCCGTCTTTCCAAATCTTGATATCTCAGTAACGTCTGGAGGGAACGTCTTCAGATTTTGCACAAACAGATAAAATGATGAAGTGATGACATTTTGGACAGATGTCTACTGAAACATGACTGTTTGGGGGACTCGCACGCAACCGCGAGGCTGCAACTGTAGTTATTCATGTCATCTAAGACCAGAGTAAACTGAGGCTCTCGCGCACATCTCAGTGGTTTCTGTCTGCCTCATAAGTATTTAATGTTCATCTCTTGAAAGTTACGGCCTTTAATCCCTTCAAACCCTTCAAAACACACGCAGTCCATCTGGTTGTTTCCTGAGCTGTGTTGCTCTTGGCGTAGTTGGGCATGTGTGTTTTTACAGCTGCATACAGTAGAATCCAGTGTCTGTTCTTAGCTTCACTCTGAGCGTCTTATTGTACACGCTCACAAAATAAACGACGGTATATAAATAAGAGAGTTTAAACCACCTTGTTTCACGCAGGAGTGAGTTCAAAACAAACGGCAATCTATCAGAGCTTTAACATGGAGACGACCTGTAACACGGGAGTTTCACTCTGCTGTTTATCCATGTTTTCTGTTTTGTGTGCGACATGTCTGTGATAAATTAGCCCTAGCAGCACAGACACATGTGCATGTCCCACCCATCAACACACACACACACACACACACACACACACACACACACACACACACACACACACACACACACACACACACACACACACATCCCCTCCTTTGTAATGGTTGTCACCTTCCCCTCAAGTCTCTATTGATGTTTGTCAGAATTGCAGCAGTTTGTTATTCTTTGAGAAGTAACATCACAAAGCTATTGTCCTGCCTGAATGTGTGGGTGTCTGTTTGCATGTGAAGACTGACATGTGCGGTACGGTGGGTGCTTGTGTCCAGGATTAGAGACGTTTCGATACACGCCACTCCGCTGCTTTTCATGCACACCGATCACCGCCGATATGTCCGTCAATGAAGCTCCTCCCGATTGTACATTCTTCACCCCGGCGTTATTTGCTTTATTGTCCCTGACGACAAGCATTGTTGTGTCGATGCAGTTGACATACGTTGCTGTGGGAGGTCAAATACTGGTTCCTAAAAATACCCAGCCCCTGGCGATTCTGCTAACTGTTGCGTCACATGGGACAGTCTTATCAGAGCCTGCGTCAGAGCAACAGGCAGGTCACTCTCACCCCCTTTTCTCTGCATACACATGGGTCTGCGGTTTTCACATACCCTGAAGGCTAATGCTGTATATTCACAGACACGACAATGATTTATTTATCTTTTTCTGCTGCACGCTAATGAAGCGTAAGCTAATGCATTTTGGGATGGATCGTTGATCTTTAACCACAGCAGAGATGGTGGGTAAAGCCCCTAAAAACTCGTAAGAGAACACGGAGGGCAAATCAGGCTCTACATGAACTCTGGCTCAGGGGACACTCGATATGTTTCACGAGTGTTTAAAGTTTGTTTGTTTTTCATTCAACAATGTGCTGCTTATGTAGTAATGCGCTCAGTCCACCGTGGTCCCACGTCAAACTTTCCAAATGGCTGTTTACTCAATTCTAAAAATGTCCAGGATGTTACACAGAGAGAAAGAGCAAATCTCACATTGATGAAACTGTATCAGCTGTTCACAGTTTCACAGCAGCTCCCGGTGCTGGAATAACCTTGTGTGCATCATACATCAAGATGGTAGTACTTAGATCCCAGCGGAAGAAGTGTCGGCGTGTGATGATCATCCGTGCAAAGCTGCAGCTATAGAATAAGACACCCAGTAAAAGTGAAGGAGGAGGCAGCAGCGAGGCGGTGTGATCGGAGGAGAATCCGATATTCTCCCCACGCAGTCCTTTTCCTCGGCCTCCTTGATAAATAATTTGTGTTTAACGCGGCAGCAGCATTTTAACGAGGATACCTGTCACATGTACGCTCTGCTCACGACCAGGATGGGTGCTGACTGATGGGATCTCTCTCTCACGCACACACACACACACGCACACACACACACAGCGTTATTCAAAGACTCCAGAGAGGTTTTAGTGCATCAACATTTAAACATTGATGCACCTGAATGTGATGTGATCCCTCTTTGTGTAATTGTTTCTCCATATAAATACATTTCACTTGTTTGTAACTGCCTGTATTCACTTACATTGATACAGAATTACACACACACACACACACACACACACACACACACACACACACACAAGACACCCATACCACCGCCACCAATCTGTGGACCAATAAGATCGCTGGAAAATGAATTATCAGTTTAGCATCACTTCTGAGAACGATGGGGGATAAACAGCATTGCTAAGTGTCTCCCTCAGTGCTTGTGTTCAGTTGGTCCAACGGTTGCCATGGAAACAACTACGACTCAAGCAGCCAGTTCAGCCGGCTGGTGTACAGTTTGGTAACCGTTCAAGTGAAAGAAAATCAGGTCAAAGTTGATTGCTGCCGTTCACTCATTCTTTCTGGTAATCTGGCAGTTTTAGGACCTGGATGTTGGAGGGGTCCGGGCTTTCTAGACACAGATAGATCCGTGCTTCGTCGTCGTCCCCCATGCTGTCGAAATGAGACGGTCCATGATTAAACATGGCGATGACAGAGAAGAGGTCATATGAGTGGAGGTGCTGGGGAGGGGAGGAGGGAGGGATGCACAGGATGTTGTTTGCCAGTTGTGTGGTTCAGGGAAGCTTATCTCTGGTCAGCTCGCTGTGACTGTGCATGTCAGTCGCCCCCGGTGCAGGACGAGTGTTTAGGCCTCGAAGACGATAAAGAAAGCTCTATGGCTCGAGTAATTGACCTCGTATGGTTCTGTTACTTATACGCGTTTCTTTTCCTGGCACAGATAATTGATTTTATTGCTAATTACAACTCTTTTTGCATTCCTCTAATGTTGACATTGCTCCTCTAAGAGGCTTTTTGTTTAATCGCAGCAGTCGTCCCTGAACCTGTTGTCTGTCCACAGCACGTAAGGCTCAGTGTGCTTGCAGGGGTCCCGTGCGTTCCAGAAGAACTTGTTGATACCGTGAAAAAAAAAAATGGTTTTCCTTTTTCCTTTTTTATGCAGATTTTGCGGCACTTTTGCAACTACAATGCCAAAATAGTTTTAATAGTCACACTCTCATTACAGAAGTCACACCCGCCTGGTTGCCAGCAAAAATGTTTCTGGTGTGTAGTTTTCAGTGTTAGGACCCCCAGCATGTTTACAGAAACATGACAGAGGGAAAAGGAGTTTAAAGCTGGCTTTTCACTACAAGTAATTGTTCCGGACAAGCATGCACATTATTTATTTAAGGTTTATGGTCTTGTGTTTCAGTGCACAGCCTCTAGAATACTCAAATGTGTCTAAAACTGGAAGTGCAGAAAAGACAACAAATAGAACTATTTATGGAAATCTTTTTGGCATCAGTCATGCTTTCATGTTTATGGAAAAGAAAAGAAAAATGTTCACAAACGCAAGTGGTGACAGCGGAAACAGAGTTACAGTGGCAGTCTGTTTTTTTTAGCTTAAAAAAAAACATGTTTGCTGTAATAAAGTATTTTATGACTGGCTTACTGAATAAATTGGTCTTAGGGGAGCAGAAACAATTGCCGAACATTTGCACCATTTCCTGTTTAATGGAACAGATATAATATCAGCTCCCCACTTCCTGCTCTTTTGTGATTAATCTTATGCATCACGCATTTAAACTCATATTTTGTACTTAAATGGACAAAACATACACTCCTTCCTCCACGGATGGAAAGATTCAATCTGCTGATGTAGTCCACAGTAAACTGCATCTATTAAGATATATATATCTTTTTTTAAAAGCCGCATATAGTGACATTTAAAAATTCCCACAATGGAATGAATTCATACAATTCAACAATCCGTTCTGCTAACAATCACACAATGCAACATCTTAATTAACTGCTCATTATAGAGTAAACTATCATATATGATACTCCCCAGGAAATAATAAATGAGGGGGCGTTTTGGGATACAGATCTAAGCAGTGTAATGAAAAGTTTCCATGTTAACCTTCTTTTTTGTTTGTTTGTTTAATAGAAAGAAACAAGGGTGTGTGGACTGGACTTTGTCCCAATCATTCCACGTGAAAGAGGATCTTTTTGTGATACAAATATCTGTAATATATTCAAAAATTTTCTTCCCCTGGTATATAAACATGTAAAGATCTATGATGGGAATCCACACACTGTTTTCATTTACATTTTAAGAGTAAATAAGATATGAATGAAAAGAGACTCGCTGTTCACTGTGATGGAAACAAAATATAAGTGCAATTGGGAAAAACTAAACAACTAGTAAATTGAACTCTGTTGGAACAAAAGTGATTACATTTTGTACCGTCGCATCACAGTGCTGCAGTTTTGTTTAAATGACACCGCTTCATGTCAGTCACAATGATGACAAATTTTAGAAACCAAGAATACATTTAAACTGTTTGATATTGTCCTCGAAAGTGATTTCCTGAGAAAGGACAACACTCTTCCCTGCTGTTCATCACAAATTACAGAAATGACAAGACTGTACAGGTGATTGTGTTCCTAAAATAGCTTTTCATCTGAAGTGTAAAATACTTTTTTTTTTTCTTCTTTTATGTGAAGTTTATCCGCTGTAAGACACAAATGTTTGATCGTAGCGCGTCTCAGTGAGCTGCAGCCGGTCGACGCTCACCTCCAGACAGAGTACAGACCACCCGGCAGAGTGAGCAGGCGGGGCTCGACTCTTTATCTGTTGATGTGGTTCTGGTCATTTCAGATAAGGGCAGTGCGAGCTGTGTGTAGACATGAGGCTCAGGCTGAGTACACAAACCCAGCAGCTGCCCGGCACCGCACACACACACACAGACTCTTTCACAAAGGCTAAAAGTGACAGTGAGCGCGAGTCAAAATAAATGAAATGAAAGAATATGGAAATAAATAACCGACACTCTCAAGGAAAGATAAGGGCCAACCTACGGGGGAGACTCTTATGTTTTGTCACGAGTAAAGCACCGTCATTGTGTTTCGGGGTGCTGGAGTGTGTTTTACACGGCCTGATATAACACAGATGTTCTAAGGAGTTCCAGATGCTCCTCAAAGGCCAATGAGCTCTGACTTGCACTCTCGTTGGCCCCGCTTCAACAACAATATCCCATCAGTCACTGCTCCCTCTGGGAAAAGGTCTTTTAACTTCAGCGTCTTGTTCTCCACACAGTTTTTATTTTCATGTTCTCTGTCTCTTTAAGGGACTCCAGTAGTCCAAAATGGCTCCAAACGATTTAAAGCAAGCTGTGCTTAAAAGGATTCGTTAATTAATTGACCCTTCGCTAAGCCCCGCCCAACTAATGCAGATTGGCCAATCATAGCGTAGCATCTGAGCAGGGTCCAACAACTATTGGGCTGTGCTCTGTAGACTCTCATGCAATTGTTTCAGATTTTCTTCATTTTCTGGCTGGTTTTGTGGATTTCGAGCTCGTATCCCTAACATACAGGGATCGAGCGAACGCTAGCAAATAAGACATGGAACATGTTCCTGATCTAGAATGTTGCTCTCTACGTAATAGAGAGTGATAACTGTCAGTTATTGTCGGAGTCAATTTATTCCACAACAGGTGGGAGTGGGAGGTGGAGCAGGTGCGCTTAACTTTCCAAAAATAGAGCCAGGCCGAGCGTTTAAATGAAAAACTGAAGCAATCTGATGTTCGCTCGTTCGCAACGAGTCCAGTTAGTAAGACTTTGTAATATTAATACTCGTTACACGTTCCTAAAACATTCAGTTCTACAAAAAGCCTGTGGAGCTAAGATTAGCAGAGTTCGTTAGCACACCATTAGAGTCAGCACTTCAATGCTACGCTAGCTCCTGAAGGTGTACTGAAAGTATACACATTGCATTTTAATGATTGATAAATCACGATTTATCGATTTAATGTTTTTATTTTTCTGCATTGTTTTCTTTTATAGTGTCATGTCACCATTCTGTATGTTAAAAGAAATAAACCTGCTATCTGAAACGTTAGCATGTCTGACTACCTACAGTAGTAATCAAGTGCTATTTTCAAGAGTTTAGCATATCATTAAGGAACTACATTGGTTTGTTACATCCCTGTTTACAGCGAGCACATCCCCTGTGTGCAAGCTGGTCCTGGATGATAACAAAGCTTTGTTTGAAGTCAGCGACTCTGTTCCTCTCCTTGTTGGATTTGAGGAAGTTTAGACTCCCTCAACCCCAGCCAATGTCACCTGAGGTTGTATTACATTTGACAAACACATTGGTTAGTTAGCTAACTCTTGGAGCTAACTAGCTGTAGCTGATCAAATCTAGCAGGAGACAATTACAGTTTCAACCAGCAAATTATCCCTGATTATTTATTAAAAGTTTTGATGGTGAAGCTGCCACGTTGTCATTGTAATCTGAATAATGTGCCGGACAAGAGCAAAAGGTTTGGCATCCGTTATGTGAATTGATTGTTTGGGATTTAAGCTCTGTTAACTCGGGAAATTGTATTTTATTATGTGATGTGTCGTTGAGCATAACACAGATCCTCAAGTGGGCTGTCCCCCCCATTCCACCTCCGTACCTTTCATACAGAACAACCGTGCCGAATAACGGCGCTACGTTCCCCCCTTGAACAGGCTGTGTAAAAGGGCCTAACGTCATCTACTCACCCACTACCCCCCCCCATACCTCCTCAGCTGGTCCCCATGCTGCACCCTCCCTGAACCGGGGTCGAGGACGGCAGGTCTTTGGTGGGAGGCTGTTGAATGTGGGTGATAGTTGCTAAGTGAAAGCAGCGCTGCCATCTCCGATAATTCACAGTCTCCGTGGGTGTGAGTCTCGGGCCAACACTAAGCAGAACCTTTTCACAAGACTGAGAAAGAAGCGCAGAGAGAGGGAGAGAGACTATTCAACAACATTGAGATTTATCTAAAATCATCATCACATCTCCATCTGCCATGAATACGAGGTCTAAAATGACTGGCTTCAAAATGAGCTCTTTAACAGGAATATTAAGGCAGGAGGTGAACATTATACCTGCATACAAATCATAGCAAAGCTTTTATTTTTTGCATATCAACAACTTCTAAACTGAACTTTTCATTCTGCCAACTGACTTTCTAAAGGGTCTGAGTAAATGAAGGGGTGCCGTAGAGATACCAGGTGTCAGGGGAAAATGTTAAGATCTTCCTTGACCTGCTAATTTTGTGCATTTACGTGTATGTACGCACAGACACAAGCACACCTTCCTGTGATCGGTGCTGGGTGTTGGCTGAGTATTGTTAAATGGGATGGAGAGCAGGATGAGGGGATTAACGAAGAGGTCAGGTCACCTACTGCTGTGTGAACATGCTGGGGAAAAAAGAAAAGAGATACTCGGCTGACATTCTGCGAGGACTGTGCACAGTTTGATTAGGATTGTTTGGTTTATATTGGAATTGGCTTGTGAGTGCAGACTATTAGTCACATCCTACTGTCTGTTTTGGAGAGGCTTGTTTAATTAATTCATTGCAAAGACGCACTATATTTGTTTTTCCTGTTGATCCGTTTTTCTTAATGTTGGCCTTTTTAAGCTGCAATAACAGATTTTTTCAGATTTTTGGAGTTTTGTTTGTGGCCATTTGGTGAATGTAAGTCTAATATTCACTCTCTTTTAACTCAGTCGCTCAAAACAGCTGCCTGCCGCGGCTAAAAAACAATGAGAGTGAGCTACAACAGTTAAGTTATGGGCCAGAAAACCAAAACAATGAGCTAAAAGATACTTAAACCTTTGCTGAGCTGAGAGAAGCTGCAGAGTTTTGTGATAGTTATCTGTGCGTTCATCGCTACAGGTAGCCTTGTGATCCATTGATTATAGAAAACTATTGATCATAGCTGCTTTATATAATCTTATTCAGTCTGCAGTCTCTCACGTTGCTCTCTCCTCCTTAAAGAACACTCTTTCCCAGCCTTAAAAGTCAATGTTTATAGACTCACTGTCAGGACCAGAGACTTCCTGCTAAAGTAAATGGCTGCTGTGCTAAATCCATCATAAAGGTGGAGAAAAATTATAAATAAGGTTTCTGAATGTTCCATTAGCGCACCTCTCACTGTCGCCTGCTCGTCCAACTCTGAGACGGGATCTTTAGAGGGGTGTCGGTAGGTGACGGGTGGTGATGGGTGTTGTGTTTGGATGTGGAGGGAAGGTGTAGTGTTGCTGCAGAGGCATTGCCAACGATGGACAGGCAGATATCACTGTTGCGTTTACCACGTCTTTGTTTAGACATCTGTATTTTCTTCTCACACCACCAGTAGCAGTATGTTTTTGGAATTGTTAATCGGTCAGTCGGTCCACCACTTTGTTTCAGACTGAAACATCTCACCTGTTGGGTGGATTGCCCTAAACTTTTAAGAATGCATGATTTTTACAGTTTCCTAAAAAATAATGTTCATGTCTTTGGTATCTTTGTAAACTTTGGGAAACCCCATGAGAATTTAATTTGAAATGTCTTTCACAAGTGGCAAGTATCAGTGTCAGCTTTCCTAACTACTTTATTTTACTAAGTAATATGTACTTTATAGTTTTATTTTTACTTAATTGTGGAGTTATATCAGACATGCAGCAGACTTTCTTGTTATGCACAGAGGTGGTCATTTATTCAGCAATGCATCCATGGACCCATGTTGATCATTTATTGATTCAGCCTGCATATCCTCCCTAAGCTGTTGGGGGCTTTTTTTCGTGTGGAGAAAATACATTTTAATCTATGTT
The DNA here is from genome assembly GCF_910591455.1 of Pholis gunnellus. NCBI lineage: Eukaryota > Metazoa > Chordata > Actinopteri > Perciformes > Pholidae > Pholis > Pholis gunnellus. Next base: position 5,683,705 of record NC_136536.1, read on the forward strand.
GTGTGTATTGCTGTTTTGCCTGTCCTGTCTAGATCAGAGCAGCTCTTACATAATGCCATTTTGATATCCCGGGATTAGGCTGAGGTCCTCTCCACAGACTGGCTGGCCACTTCCATCATGTCACCCAGAGGGGAAATGACGACTGCTTCTACGCGCAAAAAACAAACTATGCGATGTTCCAGTGACGTGGTGTTCAATTCCTGGTTTATTTTTGTCTCCATAAACCGAACGTAACCCTTTTAGTAGGCCATAATCATATTGGTAACTCAGTCATGAACTCCACCTGACAGGGAGTGAGAAATGCACACCATAATGCACAGTGGCTTGATTATAATCGTGCTGGACCAAACCAGCAGAGAAAAGGCCGCGCTAAGGATGAGGTGATAAGTCATGAGTTTAGATAAATGAGTGTGTTGTTGAGCACAGAGGAGCAGGTGCAGCGGCCCTGCACTGGGAGCGTGGCGGCGTGCTCAGGTAGCAGATGAAAATTGCTAAAGCAGAGCTCCTAAAGCAGAGCTCCTAAAGAGGTGGAGTGCTGTTGCGTAAACACAGGACCTTACTGTGTACTCTGCAAAACCACTAGCCCTTGCCCTCTTGAGAAAAGCAAGCAATTAGTTTGCGCCTGTGAGCTCAGACACACGGCGTGTGACACTGTACCCACGTTAAGTGAGTATCGACTGATAAATACTTACAGTAGCTGCAGCGATAACGCACGTTAAAGTCTTTGACTGCACACACATGCGGACTGACGGGAGGCATTCACCTGCAGACACACATCCTGCTGTAGGTTTGACTTTTGTCTCATGGCTGTTTTTGCTTTATCAGTGAGAGCAATGTAAACAGAGCTGAGCGCTTTGAGCCATCTGCCTAATGTCACTGTGGCCCATATCTGTCCCTCTGTCGCTCTCTCTCTCTCTCTCTCTCTCTCTCTGTCTCTCTCTCTGTCTCTGTCTCTCTCTCTGTCCCTCTCTCTCTCTCTCTCTCTCTGTCTCTCGCTCTCTCTGTCTCTCTGTCTCTCTCTCTCTGTCTCTCTCTCTGTCTCTCTGTCTCTCTCTCTGTCTCTCTCTCTCTGTCCCTCTCTCTCTCTCTCTCTCTCTCTCTCTCTCTCTCTCTCTCTCTCTGTCTCTCTCTGTCTCTCTCTCTGTCTCTCTCTGCAGATCTCACTCACTCATACTCTTTTTTTACTCTTGTCATGCTCACATTGTCTTTTTCCTTCCTCATCCTGCTCCTTTCCACTTATTTCCTTCCTCAACATCTGTCAGTCTTTCTTTTTATCTATGTTGTCCATTATGCTGTTTGTCTACGTTTCACCCCCACGCCTTGTTTGTTTTCTTTGTGAACTCATCTTTCCATTACCCATCTGTTTATATCCTTGATGCACCTTTATCATCTTTTGCTATTGTCATTCATTTTGTAGCCACCGTATATATTTCCATTGGGTGATTGCTTGATCCTGATTGGCTGCAGGGTATCCATTAATTCCTTATAATGAACACCTACTAAGTAGTTCTGGTTAAACTGTCTGTTAAATGTTCTAAAACAATCCGCTAAATACAAATAAATACATTTCAATATCTTAATTACAGCATTGAGTGTACTCCTTCATTGCCTCATCCTCTGAACTCCACAGGGTGGCGACTGAAACACTCAATCTGCAAGAAGTAAATTACACCACCCATAAGCAATCGTCTATCTCACATCCCATGTGTTTGTCAACTCCCTACTTCAGGCTGCGGCCGACCGTACACATGGCCTCTCATTAGTTTGTGACAATATTAATATTGAATTGGGGACAATGACATGGCTGGATAGCGAGCTCTGCTAGCTGAGCGGACTAGAACTATCTCTCATTGTTGATAATGCCCAAGGAGGTTTTCCATTACCAGGAATTAATGGACAACGTGGAGGCCAGAACCATTCGACACATTGTCCATTAATTAAGTCAACATGAGCTACTGGAGATAACTTAACCTAACTCATCTTTGGGGAATGCAAAAAGAAGGTAGTTTCCGACAAACCTTCAAGACTTGTTCTGATACTTTTCTTTATTTCAGAGGTGTTACTATGTTTTCTTTGTTATTTGTATTCATAATAAATTCAGCAACAGTTCTCTCCATATACACCTTTATGATTCACTGTATATTTATTTTTAGCAAAGCCCCTAAATTGATATTTCTGCTTTATGAAACATTTTCATTAATGTATTAATTGGGGAGTATTACTGTTGGCTTTTATTGGCTGCAATAAATGTATTGAAATACATTTGAATGAAAATGGTTTTGCAAAAATACGATGATTATTATGATCTGTATTAGTATTGGTCATGAATACTTGAGAAAGAAACAACATAGAAAGATTCAAAAGGAGATTTTCTTTGTAAACTAACCTCATTGAGTAACTGCAGGCTAAAATAGTAAACCCTTTTTGAATCAAGGCTTCAAACCGTTTCTTTTTTTCTTATTGGTGTTGGATATCGTGTCTATTATCTCCGGGCTTCATTCTGGTGCACATCTCAATGTAATCATTGAGTATTGTGAGTTCAATAGAATAATTACAAAGATGTGTGTACAGCAAAGAAAAATTAAACTGATTTATGTGATGAAAACATCTCTTGAATACATTGTCGGCTAATCTTGTTGACGTGGTTTAAAGGCCTTCAGAGTCACAACACCGACAACAATATTGTGTTTATTACGTGTCACATTGTGCGTGAGGGTCAAATGAAGTCTGTGTCAGACTGATTATTCAGTGACTGTGTGGTGAATTGAAGCGCTACCGTGTATACAAACATATGCAAGATAACGTTTTTTTCCCCCTAAACTTATTCAAAATATTCTTCACAAATCTTTTGCCGACCAGAGTATTCTCCGTCCTTGTATGTTGTGTTCTGATTGGTTGATTTGAAGGCCTAGGGCGTACCTGCAGTCACATTGTGAGAATTGACGTCTTTGTTTTTGGTTGACAAAGCTCCGACGTTGGTGGATGTATCTCCCAGCGCGATCCAGGAACGACCAAAGATTTTAACAAAGTTTCTCTCGCGATTGTACAACTTTCTTTCTCATACAGCCCAAAATCACACAGTGTGAAGGGGCCTTAAAGCACATACAGTTTGTCTCAAGTCTCTTGAGAAAGAAAGAGAACAGAAATGTTTGAGAAAACATCATCAATAATGTAACACTCAGGAAGAGTGCAATAAAAGTCTTTCACCAGTTGATGTTTTTACGTCTTTTAATGTAAAGACGAGCACTTGAGATGAACTGTATATCTCTCGTTATCTCTGTCAGCATCACACTTTTATTGTCAACAAAACAATATTAGTTTTTATTATGATTTAAGGTTAAATCCACAATCAGTCATATACAATATTTATTTACACGATATAAATGTGTACGTCCTGTGTTTTCTCTCTCAGTAATGACTGAGGTTTTGATTCATGAAACCAGTCTGTCCCGAAAGCAATGACACCAACACTGGTACATGAGAAATGTATCATTTGTCTACTTTGATGAGAAAGTACCTTCACTCTATTTTACTTTACACCTGCTTACTTTTATGCTTAAATCACGATTCATTCACTCCCTCCAATGCCTCACAGGATTATCCGTATCCTCCTTTCTTAAGCTTGACCTCCTCTTCCCTCCCTCCCTCCCTCCTCTCTCGTCTCTCCAGGTGAGCGCTAATGTCCTGATCTTCCTGTGCACTAACATCATTGGTATCTGTACCCACTACCCCGCTGAGGTTTCCCAGAGACAAGCCTTCCAGGAGACCAGAGGATACATCCAGGCCAGGCTACACCTGCAGAGGGAAAATCAACAGCAGGTAGGTCTGCACACAGATGCATAATACACATTTGTCGATATGTATTTATGACTAAATTGGCCAAAATATAAGACTTTTTGCCAACACTTTGGAATAAGTGTCCTTGAAGCCTTTTGTCTTGTAAAAATAAAACATGAAATACATATTCACTCTTGTGTTACTGGCAGTTGTCTGTTTTAGCTCTTCATCATAATATAAATATTAAATATCTTTGGTCAGATGATTCGTTCCCCGGTCCGTAAGAAACACATCAGGAATGTATTTACTTCCTGGCAGCAAAACATGAGCACAAGCTGTCAGAAACTCTTGCAGGTTGAACTGGATTCATTCTAAAATACATGAATTAAGTAGCTAGCCTAGCGTCATTAAAGGCTACAAACCACCCACAATGCAACACACTCTGCAGGAGCCTCGGTTTCACCAGAACTATCTTCAATCATAAAGAATATAAGAATATTTTTTGTATGCTTTGTTTTGACCACGGATAACAAATTAATGTTACGTTAGCTTACGGTAACTGTTTAAATTAAATGCCCTATCTTGAGTAAACGTGAGTAAACGTAACAATAATAAAACATCAAAACATCAGCTCGTCTGCCACCATGATTTCTGCTTGAGTCACGACATCTGAGAACGACTCCCATGATCCCACGCTACATCACAAAGTCATCAAATTCAGTATTTGTTTATTGTTTTGATTGAGGGGGGGGGGTAGGACGAACATGTTGCCTTGTGATTAAAATACGAACACACACACACACACACACAGCCTTGACACATTGCACATAGACAATAATATTGTGAATGACACAATCTGCATTTTGTTTCTTTTTTTGTGTGTGTGTGTGTGTGTGTGTGTGTGTGTGTGTGTGTGTGTTTCCAGGAACGTCTGTTGCTTTCAGTGTTGCCAAGGCACGTTGCCATGGAGATGAAGGCTGACATCAATGCCAAGAAGGAAGACATGATGTTCCATAAAATCTATATCCAGAAACACGACAATGTCAGGTCAGCCGGGACGCTCGGCCTCAGTGCCGTATTTCATGTTTTACCCATGAATTTATCAACCTAGTTTTCCATATTAGTGGAAGATTCCCTTTAAGTACGGTCATGTCTTCCTTAAAACATCAAAATGTTTCCCGAATTCTTCCTGAAAATGATTCACAACACATTTGCACACACACACACACACACACACACACACACACACACACTAACACACGCGCGCACACAGTCATAGGAGGGTAGAGTGGTTTGGCAGAGTGGAGGCTAATTAACACTAGTGAGGGAATACTTAATCACCAGCAGCCAAGATAAGATAATCCCCAAAGATGGAAGAGCTTCGGCACACATTCAATTACAGCACTGAGCAAACACACAGCACCCTTCTGTCCCTCACACACACACACACACACATATCTCCTTCAGAAGAGTTGACGGTCAAACTTCCGGCCTCTCTCAAGGCCAGCAGCCCTGATAATAACACACTGCGCTATCGTTCTGCTGCTGCCGCTGTGTCGGGCCGGAAATATAATCAGTGTTCCTTAGAATTGCGAACGTTGCTCGTGCTAAAACTTCCACACCGGACCTAATGTTTGTCTTTCCCCGTCTTTTCTCTCGTCCTCAGTATTCTGTTTGCAGACATCGAGGGTTTCACCAGCCTGGCCTCTCAGTGCACGGCTCAGGAGCTGGTCATGACCCTCAATGAACTCTTTGCCCGATTCGACAAGCTGGCATCGGTAAGGATCCACCGCGTCCGTCTGTCTGTTGTGGTTTCTTAAAGGACTAGTTTGACATTTCGGGACATAGCTTTAGAGGTCCTGCCTGATTTTCTTTCCAGATACAGGATAACTGATTCCAGTCTCCACAGTTAAATAACATAAGCTAGTTATGGCTGTCGCATCATTCTCACCTGAGAGACCTTTTGGACACTTGTCAACCTCTCCCTGATCTTTTATCCTCTCTTTGTCTCTCCCTTTCTCAGGAGAATCACTGTCTACGTATTAAAATTTTGGGCGATTGTTACTATTGTGTGTCCGGGCTGCCTGAACCCCGGGCTGACCACGCCCACTGCTGTGTGGAGATGGGCGTCGACATGATAGAAGCGATCTCGTGAGTGGAAACGGCGTTTGTGTGTTTGTTTTGGAGTTTCTTTTTTTTTTGTCCCAGAAGGGACCCTGACTCTCTGGGCCGTCTGTCTACAGGCTGGTGCGCGAGGTGACGGGGGTCAACGTTAACATGCGCGTTGGGATTCACAGCGGGCGAGTGCACTGCGGCGTGCTGGGACTCAGGAAGTGGCAGTTTGACGTGTGGTCAAACGATGTCACGCTGGCCAATCACATGGAGGCGGGAGGCAAAGCAGGGTGAGGGGAAATAAACACAGGTTCACAATCACATGCACATGCAATTGTGGAGCTGCTAGGTATGCTCAGAAGAATCTCCAAGTTCTGAATATACCAATAAATGTATAAATGAAATGTCTTTCTGTAGGCGGATCCACATCACGAAGGCCACCTTGCAGTATCTTAATGGAGACTATGAGGTGGAACCAGGCTTCGGAGGGGAGAGGAACGCGTATCTGAAGGACAACAGCATTGAGACCTTCTTGGTTCTCGGCTGCAGCCAGAAACGGGTCAGTGAACAAAAACACAGACCGCTCAATAAATATGTATATAAAATTATGCATTTTAAAACTTACATTACATTTATTTATAATAGTTTTGCTTTAAAATTGTATTATTTATATTTTCTTTTTTTAAATCCTTATTTATACTTTAATTATTATTTATATTATTATTATTATGATTATTGCACATTAGCTTATTAGCAAATACTTTAATACACGATTGTCTAGTTTACATTTCAGTTGCATTTAATATCCTCACACATTCATTACATACTATTACGTTTTGTTTTTTAGTCTTAGGCTTTAATTCCTTTCAAAGTCAAAAATAATTTCCCGAGCAGAATGCCATAGTTATTAACAAATGTGAAGTTGTATTGAATTGAAACATCGATCAAAGCTACACAATTGAGCCTAACTGATACAAACAAGTGGGGACCAGAAGCTTTACTATCGTGGTGTTGAGGTGCAGGTCAACGGTGACACACTGATTAACTGTTACATAATTAACTGTGAAGTCGGCATACTCTTAACAGGAACTCTTCTAGTTTGTTTAGTCGCTTCTATGGTCAGTGACTGTGTCTTATGAGAACAGCGGATCAAGCCTTCGTGTTCTCCCCTCTGAGCAGAAGGACGAGAAGGCAGTGATGGCTAGGATGCAGCGGACGAGAGCCAACTCTAATGAGGGTCTGATGCCACGCTGGGTCCCCGACAGAACCTTCTCCAGGACCAAAGACTCCAAAGTCTTCAGACAAATGGTGAGACTCAACACCAACACACTCCTTTCTTGTTGATAGAAACAGGCTGCAGCTTTTCTGGGAGGGTCATATTTTGTGTCTCTTTCTTCTTCAGGGGATTGATGAGACCTCCAGTAAAGACAAGTGAGTGTTGTGGTTACTGTTTACATGTGTGAACGGCTGCTGCACTGCTTGACTTGATTTCATTAACAACATTTATCTTTTTTGCAGCCGTGGTGTTCAGGAGGCCATGAACCCGGAGGACGAGGTGGATGAATTTCTGGGGAGAGCCATTGACGCTCGCAGCATTGACCAGCTAAGAAAAGACCACGTTAAGAAGTTCCTACTCACCTTCCAGACGTCTAGCCTGGAGAAAAAGGTTTGAACACAGACCTCTGATCAGAGGGATGGGCGATATGGCCAAAAGCCTCTATCCTGATATAGTTCATTTCATATCTCCAGAACAATATATATCACAATGTAGCATGTTTTCTGGTAATTCAAAAAATACTCTATATGAAATAACCACATGGTAAAAGACCTGTGTGAATTAAATACTTGACAAATGAAAAGTATTATTGTTAAGAACATTAGTGCAAAATACACAACAGTTTCAAGTTAATTTATAGAGATAAAATAAATAAAAAATGTTTACATGCATGCACACAAATACATACTAATCAGATAAAGAAAATAGTTTGATTTAACTGAGGATTTTAATCAGATTTTTTGTTGTTATGAGTATTTATAATTTAGACTACGTAATTGTATATCACGATATCTCGATATATGATTTGCTCACGATAATGTTCCGTCAAAAAGAGGATGAATTATTATATTGAATTATTGCCCGGCTGTAATTACCGTCTGTGCTTCTTCAACTTCAATATAATTCATGTTTGGAGGACGGAACCGCTGCTGCTCATATCTGACTCTCTTCTTCTGCCGTTTCCTGTTGCAGTATTCCAAGAAGGTGGACGATCGTTTTGGAGGCTATGTTGCGTGTACTCTACTCGTATTCTGCTTCATATCCTTCATACAGATTGTTATCTTTCCACAGTGAGTACTTCAAACATTCACATACTGTAGATGCTCCAGTATATACTCTGTGGTTTTAAGGTTGTTTCACACCTGTCGTTTAATTCATTTGGTCTGGACTGAGACAAAATATATATATATTTATGAATACCTTTGTGGTCACACTGACTTATTCAAAATGAACCGAGAGCTAAACAGGTAGCTCATTGGACCATTTTGGTGACTTTCCTCTGTGTTTGAACTATTCATTCTCATAGTAAACTAAAAATGAAATAGACTGCAACAAGACCTCATACTTCATTTGCCTTGTTCCATAATATTACCGGTGGAAAGTTGCTGTTTTGATGTGTGTCACGTTTTATGAATGAAATGCTGAAATACAGTCAAACATGAGTGCAACACATCTCTGTTTTAACTCCTTTTCACTTTTAGTGAATGATCTTGCATAACTACATCACTTACGACTGACACGATCTTAACATTTCACAATCAGCAGATGTATAAATACAAGTAAACTAAAAAAATACATATCTGCTTTAACATAGTCCCGTTCCAAAACAATTGATTGACAGCTTCGATGTGAAAGCCCCCGAAATGTTTCTCTTTAACTGTATTCATGTTTCCTCCCTTGCAGCACCCCGGTCATGCTGGGAATCTACATCAGTATCTTCGTCATTCTCGCCAACATCCTTTTTATTTGTGCCATATATTCTTGCATCAAGGTAGCACAGGTTTTCTAGTTACACAAACATATATTCTGCTTGTACGTCATTCACTGTATGTTTAATGTGTAAATCATTTATTTTTCCTCTCCCGTCCTCTTGTAGCTCTTTCCAGCTGCAATGCAGACGGTTTCAAAGAAGATTGTCCAGTCTCGCACCAACAGCACCCTGGTTGGAGTATTTACCATTATCCTCGTTTTCATCTCTGCCTTTGTTAATATGGTAAGATTGAAGAGACAGGCAGACAGCATATCCATATATGATGAAAACCAGGCTGAATATGTGTGTGTGTGTGTTTGGCTTCACTGCAGTTTGCCTGTGACACCATGAGCTTGGCACAATGTGTTGCCGAGAAGCTGAACACCTCTGCAGCGCTGGTGACGCCCTGTTTGATCCGCAGCTTGAATGTGTCCATTGAAGGGGGTCTAGAGATCTGTCCTAACCAAGGCCCCTCCTGCCCTTTTCCTGAGGTGAATTCATTGTTATGTCACCACTTCACTGTTTGGGTCCCCTGTGCCACTGGTCGAACCTTTTCAAAAATGAAAATGTCACATTTGCATTTGTGTTTCTCTGAGATCTGCCGTCGATAATACCTCTTTGTGATGCTGCTCTCCAGTATTTCAGCTACAGTGTGCTGCTGACGTTGCTGGCCTGCTCGGTGTTCCTGCAGATCAGCAGCATAGGGAAGCTGGCCCTCATGCTGCTCATCCAGCTCACCTTCCTGCTGCTGGTGGAGTGGCCACAAGTAGCACTATTCGACAACGCAGACCTCTTTGTCACCTCCAATGCCATGTGAGTGCCACAGGCTGCAGAATATAATGCTAATGCAGAGGCAGGGGGACTTTATTTGTATAAAATATGGGGTTTTATTTTATCCGCCCTGTATTGAGCACTTTGCCATATTTTGGTAAATGAAAAGTGTTTTAACATTCATATATATCCTAAACTAAGGGCTTAAAAAGGTATTGTTTTGGTACCAGTATTGAAGCTAAAGTAATGTATTGGGATACATTTTGGGATGTTGTCTCTATTTGTGCCATAAATTAAAGCATACATGACTTTTAATATATAATTCAAGTTTAGTTAAATGTCAAGAGTTTTGTATATTTCATTATTTGTTCTGTTTTTTTTTTCCTCTTTAGTGATTTAAATGAAACTAGTGCTCAATGGTAAGAATTTTAATTTGTATTAAGACTTAAAAGAAACACTTTTAACTAATTCATATTATAATGATTATTAATTTAATTTGTACTGACCAGAATGTTTTTACTTTTAGGTCCAGTTTCAATGAAACTACAAACCAGTGGTAAGATTATATTCAGTGTTACTTTCGAAGGTTTAGATGTCCTATTCTATCATTTTAACGCTTTGTCTATTCCATTAATGTGACCATGTGTTCGTTACTCTGCAGCCCGTTTGTTGTGACCAAAGTGTCCCTGAGGGTCATGACTCCAGTGATCCTCACAGTATTTGTCCTGGCACTGTACCTGCACGCCCAGCAGGTCGAATCTACCGCGCGGCTCGACTTCCTGTGGAAACTACAGGTATGTTTAGCGTCCACTAGAGGGCGTCTTCTGACCACGTGAACTGCAAACACAATCTCTTCACAATTCTGCAAAAACTGGAGAAGATGATTGAGCTGCCTCACAGTTTATTAATGTCTTCTAATAGAATATCTGCAATCTTTTCTACACCTCGACCCTGCCAGACATTTCATCACTATATATATATATAATATATCTAATAAAGATCCTTTACTCCCAGGCCACAGAGGAGAAGGAGGAGATGGAGGAACTGCAAGCCTACAATCGTCGCCTCCTCCATAATATTCTGCCTAAGGACGTAGCCGCTCATTTTTTGACGCGGGAGCGGCGTAACGACGAGCTATACTACCAGTCCTGTGAGTGTGTGGCCGTCATGTTCGCCTCCATCAGCAATTTCTCCGAATTCTACGTGGAGCTGGAGGCCAACAACGAGGGAGTGGAGTGTCTCCGGCTGCTCAACGAGATCATTGCTGACTTTGATGAGGTAAAGTTTGTTGAGGCATGTTTGTAAAGCTCAGCGTGTCGTCCCTTTGACCTTTGCTTGCTGCTAATTGAATGTGTAAGTTGCACAAATGTGATCACCATCTGTTCTCAGATCATCAGTGAAGACAAGTACAGGCAGCTAGAGAAGATCAAGACCATTGGCTCCACCTACATGGCTGCGTCCGGTCTCAATGACTCCACCTACGACAAAGAGGGCCGCTCGCACATTATTGCGCTGGCCGACTACGCCATGAGACTGAGGGAGCAGATGAAGTACATCAACGAGCATTCCTTCAACAACTTCCAGATGAAGATAGGTAAGCGAAGATTCAAATGTTTGGAAATCACATTAAAGTTCTCTAATATGGGAAACGGGGAAACGGCAGCAGCTTCGTTGATGCAGTGAAGAGTTTTTGTCTTTAATTACCAGGTCTGAACATTGGCCCAGTGGTGGCTGGGGTTATTGGTGCACGGAAGCCTCAGTATGATATTTGGGGCAACACAGTCAATGTGGCCAGTCGTATGGACAGCACAGGTGTACCTGACTGCATACAGGTAGGTGTCATGTACAATTCAGTGAAGGCCAAGCTGTAAGATGAATGGGTTTCATGTTGATATTTAATATTAATACATTTCACAATAAAAATAAGTTTGAACAGTTTGCATAATGTTACATTCAGTGGTCACTTTAATAGGTACACCTGTACAATGTATTGCAATAAATACGGTAGCCATAAATCCTATCGTTCAGTTTATAATGTTTAGTTTTTACTGATTGTTGTAAATCTGTACATTCAAATATGTGTATTGCTGAGGTCATAGTTAAAGGTGGTATATGAGGCACACTATTAGAAATGCTTGTGAATATAATGCTGTCCAGTACAACACCACCACTAACTATGACCTCATTGCTGAAACATATTATTTAATTAACGCCTCTATGACGGTGTCAACAACAGAATGCTACAGGCATAATTTAAGGCAAGTACATTTTATTTATATAGCCCAATATTATTAATCCCTAAATTGCCTAAAGGGGCTTTACAGTCTGTACAACTGCAGCAGCCAAAATTATAAAATTACTGTACAGACAATCATAATGACAAAATGAAACACAGATTGTGAACATATGTGAAGACTATGGTTGAAGAGCTGCTTTTAGACTGTATGGCAGAACTGCATTAGATTGTACAGGTGTCCCTAATAAAGTGGCCGCTACCTGGTAGATTGTTGTAAGAACTCATGTGCCACATAGTGTCACTAGCGGAGATAATTGACCTCATAGAACTTGGTCCCAATGACTATGTGTAAATATTGACTATAGAAGCTTAAAATGGAGATTTTATTGTCATTATTGTTGGAATAAAACTTGTTTTTCTACCCTAACAAACAAGAGAAACTGTTGCCTCATAAGATCTGACATATGTAACCTTCCACTGTCACATTTTAATTGAAGATGACGCAGCTCGAGAATAATAAATATCCTTAATTTGATCAGATAAATATTTCTACAGCTTCATATAAGTCTGCCCTTTGCCGTTCTGCTCCCAGGTGACTACAGACCTCTACCAGGTGCTTGCAAACAAAGGGTACGTGCTGGAGTATCGGGGGGTGGTTAAGGTCAAAGGTAAAGGGGAAATGACCACCTACTTCCTGAACGAAGGACCGCCCAGCAGTTAGCAGCCGACGCAGCAGCGATGCTGGGACGATCCCCACTTCAGAGACACAGCACCACTGAGCGAGGACTCACAGTGTGAGCTAATGGCTTAAAAACTAGAGACGCCATCACTTGAATCCCAAGTAAAGAGGAAAAGAAAAACTTTTAAAGACTTGAAAAAGGAAAGTGTTCTTGATGAGAGGAAAATGTTCTCGTTTGACATACATATACACATACACATACATGTTGAAGGACACGTGTTTTTCTCATGTCTAGCCTCTCTCTCAGGCTTCTTGAAAGATGCAAAGTCTGTTTCTTTAAAACAACGCCTTTTAGCCTGTGTCAAAAGAAGATTAACGCTGTACATAAGGCTACTTTTTATTTTTACTCTGAGGTTTGTTTGTTTTCTTTTTTCGGGTAATTTTTTTTTAATTTCACATGAATTATGAACAGGTACTCATACTTTGTTTCTGAATTAATTATTTATTTAGATCTCGATGTTTTGTGCAAAAGGTCCTTTATGAAAAAGTGTGAATACATACGTGCACAAATATCCAGTTTATTACACGTTCATAAGTGTGTATGTAAATGCATATTTGTGTGTGTATGAATATATGTATAAACTGAAGAGGAATATATTGACCAAAGACTAAAGTATTTACTAAAAGCAAGGCAAGACATGTTTGATATGTTCTCGCTAAAGTCAGCAATGATCACCGCCTCTGTTTTTTGGGCAGAAGGCCTGAACCCTCTGTCTTTTTGGCCAACTGCTGGCAGCACCGGCTGCTTCATTGTTTTCATAGAAATATGTATAATTTATTTATTTAGTCTGTCATTCAGGCAGCAAAGAGCTCACTTTAACTTTAAATTGTGATGTTGCCCTCAACCTCTAAACAAAATTACTGAAGACGGCGAAGGATGTTATAAGAAGGTGATATCTGAAATCTATATTTTTTATCTCTGAGGACTAGAAGTAGCTCCAGCTGGGATTAGGATCCTCTTCATCCTCATTTCATGTCAGATTGGTTCCTTAGAGCTTGAGCAGCCAGTGTGCAGCTGGTTTTCAGCCCTTACAGTATATTGTCAGCGCTGCTCCTTCCCTTCTCAGAGAAGTATTTTTTTTTTTTTGGTGCACATGGAAATGAAGGAACTTAAAATCAGAGCCATCAGGGGAGGAAAACCTCGGATTTCAACGCAGTGGTACCACACAGCCTGATTCTTCTGTGAAGAAGAAATAGATGAAGGAAAGAAATATATATTGATTTTGACTGAATACTGTGCTTTGTAATCCTGAAGGGGCATAACTATTTTCACTGTGAGGTTTTTATGACACAACAAAAACTGCTTTCTTGCCAAACATAACTGCTTTGAAGCATGTCTGATTGTGGTATCTTGTTTTTATTTTTGTTTGTTTTAACGTAGGGTATTTTGTATCACTTCTGTATCCATCATTTGTATATTCTTAATGTTGTTATTATTATTATTATTATTATGATGATTCTGATTAATTATTATGCTTATTATGATGATTCCATTCCAATGAAAAGGATCAAAGACCAGCACGCTTTCTTGTAAAATGCCAGTTGTAAAGCTCAAGCTCACTGGTACCAACTGATCAACTGCAGCCAATGAATTCTGCTGTTCAGTCCTAATGTACAATACAGTATTTCAACTGGCGATAGGTGTGATCATGTATAGTAAGTAATAACCATTAGCTGCCTTTGCAGCGGGACCCGAGTGGTGTATGCTCACATAAGCATCGCAGTAAACACACACATATACAGATGATTCACTGTGCTTTTTTCATTTTATTTATGCCACTACTGCAGTATTGTAATTCTCACAGTCAGGCTTTAAGGTGACCTCTCCCTCCCACACATTCACGTCTCAGTAGTAACAAATGACATCCCTGGCGTTACACTATGTGAAGAGGACAGAATTAATAAACCTATACATATATTTATTGTATTGTTTCTCTCCCCGTCCCCCGTCCCCCTCCACGCTCAGTAGAAGTACTAATAGCTGAGTTTGATTGCCTTAAGTTAAAATAAAACCAATCATAGAATATCAGTGAACAGGAACAGTGCCTGCTTGCTCTGCCTGGACTGCTGATGTTTGGACGGAGGAAAAGGGATAAGGGCTTGTCGAGAATAATCTCCATTAAGCATCATCGTTGCAGCGACCTGGGTTTCTCCGACTTCGACTTTTGTAATTGGGAGAATCGGCCCCTGATTTAGCTCTTCCGACCACACTCGACAATGGCAACCAACAGTTGATCACGTTTGTACCAAAGCCAGCTCACGCAGCCTTGTGCTATTGGTCCCCTCCTGTGTAATGATATTGGGCCTTGGGGGCGTGGTGGGAGCACCAGAGGACAGTGATGTAATGGAGATCACCAACTCTCAAGTGAACTGTGAACAATGAAGAGTGATTCATATAAGCAAAGAGTTTATAGAATGGACATGAGTTTATAAAAATGTGCATTGTATGTATTCTATTTCTATTGCTGTCCATAGACTTGTGTTGATTGTTAACTCTTGGGACGTTTTGGGGGAGGAACAGGAGAGGGAGGTTGTCCCCATACTACTGAAACAGTGTTTTGCTCAGGCCTGATGAATCCTTCCCTCTTTGTTTTTGTTTTATTTGTATTTTCCCTGAGTTGGAGGAGTTGAAAGGGGAGTGTTTTTTTTGCAAAGGTGAAGGACGAGAAGAGTTGAGGACTATGACAAAGAGAAAAATAACATTTCCCCTTGAAGAAAAAAAAAATAAAAAAAATCAATGGCTCTTTTGCGTGTTCATAGATTTACTAATGTTGTTAGTTGTACTGTATATAGGTATTACCTGTGACTTAAAGGAACAGGCCCGTCATACATTATGCAATAACGTTATGTTTAAAGAACTAGAAAGTGGTTTACTTGTCAATATACACATACTTAATAACCACACTCACAAATGTTTCACAGATTATAATTGATTTATATTTTAGACTCAAGCCTGCAAACAAATATTCTCAAAATTAGATGACAGTAATTGTAAGAAACACAAAAAAAGAGAGATGTCTTGTTCACCAGTCGCCATATTTTACTGTGAAATAAGCAGACTGGTTAATACTTCAGGCTTTTTTGCAGTCTCATTGGGGGGTCGGACTACTAGCTAAGTGGCTACCAAAACAAGGACACTGTCACTGATGGAAAGCACCAGAGACCAGACCAAACCATTATTATCCAGTTGCAGAGCTGCAGGACCAGCCGTATCACAGAGTGCCACTTTGCACCATCTACAGACAAGTTAAGGTAAGTAATAGCCTCTTTAATATTGGTGACACACTAATCTGACACTTCGGTAAAATTGAATAAAGTCCATTAATTCATTTTTGGGACATTTGATGCAGTTTGAGGGGTTAGTGTTCAAATCCAGCCTGAGAATGACTTCCTGTGTCTCCCTGATGAAACCAGCCTGTATCATCAAGGCACTCTTCAGGATTCAATCCCTCTGCACTGAAATATCTGTGAAATACTTCTTCAGGAGGAATAGTGTAAACATGTTTTCTTGGCCAATGAGTGGTGAAATGTTCCTGAGCAACTCCACATGCTCCAGTTACTAAAGATCACTACCTCCCAACATTCAGAAGTAATTATTTTGATCTCCTCTAGACGGCGTCACAATTCCACCCTCTATAGAGTGGTGCCGACCTGCAGGTCTGAACCCCTTGAGAGGTGGCAAGATGGCTTCTTATCTTATAATTTATGTCAAATTCACCTAATATATAAAAGTGCTATTTAGTTTTGGAATCATTTGTGTTCACACATCCACACTTCCTTAAGAAAGGTTGTGAGCTAAAAAGGTTAAGACGTATTGTTGGCAGTTACTCATAGCTTGTGTAAAAACTAGGGCTGTGAAATGATTTAAAATTTTAATCAAATTAATCACAGGTTTCTGTGGATTAATCATGATTAATCACATATTACCGATTTTTGTCATTATTGTGCGTCTTTGCTTTTTGCAATCCATTTGGCAACTGTGCTAGTCAACTTGTCACAGGCAGACTTAGTGAGGGAACTACGTTGTTCAGTGAGGGTTTTTAGCGCATTCCACTTAAACTCCCCTTACCGACCAACGCATGCGTCGCGTGGAGATGGTACTTTAGGCTGGTAGTGCTACGGTGAAACAATAACGTCTTCCCGTTTACGTTTACGCCCCTTTTCCTAGAGGCGGGAATTGCCCCCTCTCTACGGCAACGCTGATGGGACATATCTTCAACACCAGAAAGGACAAACGAGACAGTCTGTTACATTAGTTTGTTTGGATAGCAGCTAACGTCTGACTGCATTAGAGATGTTTTGATTGAGACCTGTATGCTTTTGCTTCGATTATTGTTGTGTCACCTTCGTGATCTTAATGTTTTGGATATATCCTTCCACTGCATATTGCAGTCCCTTTTGCCTTGATCCGGAGAATATCGCGGAGATATTACTCCAAAAAGTATCACTGACACTGACAGATATAGCGCTGGTCCCCGTCCTCGCCATGCTTTTGGGTTGACAGTCCTGGGAGTTTTGTCGACGTAGCAACAGTAACTAAGGGGGCGAACGGTCAATTGTGGGTATATTGGAAGCTCATTCTGCGCATACGTTAAATGCGTTAAAAAAAGAAGAAGAATTAATCCTGTAATTTAATCATAACGTGTTAACGCGTTATTTTTCACAGCTCTAGTAAAAACAAACAAAAACTAGATTTAAAAGAAAAGAAAAGATTAGTGAAAAAATCTAAAGTGAATCTGTCGCCAGTTTAATGTCAGAACTTCGCATCAAATAACTTATAGCTGAAGAAGAAAGGCTGTCAGAATAGACTGAACTCCCGGGCTGTTGTTGATAGTTCTTTAACAAACCTGTGAAAGCAACACATGAATTGCATTTATATCTATCTTACATGTGGACAAAAATGAATATGAGATTTGGAAATGTTACCTACTTTGACATCTCACTGTACTTTCGGGGAAACCGTTTGACTTGAGTCCATGGTTCAGGACTCCTGGACAGCATCCATCCATACGTCTGGTTCTCCGTTAGAGGCATTATGTACAGCTGGTCAGGGGCTGGACAAGAGAGCAGACAGACACTTGTCACCAGGAATACTGCTGCCATTTGGATCCTACGTAGTCCATCCGACCGTTAATGTCTCTTTTCTATGCCCACTCACATCTGGGTATTTGAAGCAGTTTGACCATCTCTTTGTATCGCTCATGGCTCCCTTCGTGTATGTCAGCGCTGTAGTTAAGAGGCGGGTGGTAAACGTTGCATGTGTCTGTACATCTGAGGGGTCCCTGGTGTTCTTGAAGAGATGGAGGCGGTCCTGATCTGATGTTCCCACCATCTGTATAGAGATATGTTATTATAGTATAGACTGATAATTCATTTGTTTACACTAATAAATGTCACTATAATGAAAAACACACCAAACTCAAGTTGAAATTAGTGTATTGCTTGAGATTTCATACAAATGCAAAAATATAAACCTACGAGATCATGTCAGCAAACACCATCCTCCTCTGTGCTAACTTTATACTTTCCAAGTCCATCTCTTCTTACCCTGAGGATGAGCCGCTGCTCTGGGATTTACTATCATTTTATCACCTGTTGGGTTTTGATAACCCAGGTGTGTGACCCCGAAGAAGGCCATGGTGCGTCCAATAACTCAGATAAAACAAGCTTGCCAACGAGACACGGAAAGAGAGACAGACAGACAGACAGCATGTAAATAAATCACAACTTTTTGTTTAGGTGTCACCGTGGAAACAAGCACGTGGCAACAAGCACCCCGCCCACACGTGGTGTCATTTGAGGTAAATGTTCAACTAAAATAAAAATAAATACACAAATAAACAAACAAATAAAACGGGAACAAACAATAGATAGCGGACGTTTTCGTCACTCTTTTTTTGTTGTTGTTGTTGCTTCTTGTTTTTAGACTTTATTTCCAAGATGTTTGCGGGATCTCGCAACAGTTTGGGAATGTGTACATGCTTAATTAATTTGTTTCCCTCCAGGTCCCCTAGAAATCTTAACAGTAATGTGAATAACAAATGTGGTGTGTCCCAGTGGTGGGCCGTCAGGGCCAGCTGAGCCTTCTCTGCTGGCCTAAACAGAATCACAAAGTTATAGCTATTTCATAATTTCATAATTTTTCACAAATACACTACATGTATTATAATTATTTTCTCATTGCACAGCTCCTGTCTTCCTCTGTTGCTCTGCTTCCAGCCTGCAGCGCTGCTTCCAGCACAGCTTGTTTTAAGGAGAGCTTTTATCCAATCAGATTCAGCCCCTATGTCTCTATGTAAGGAGAGAGGCCCAATGCCCACTACAGAGCCTTTGCAGTTTAAGTAAATGGGGACGATATTGTTGATTGTCATAGTTTTCAACCAATCAGATCTTTAGTTTGACATGTTGTTGTCTTATCGTGTCGTTTTTATGAATAATATGAATGATATGAATGATATGAATGATATGAATGGCTCGTGCTCTAGCGCTGCAGCGTTGCTGGATTTATTTGTCATGCTTAACATTTTATGTTGTCATATATATGTGACTGGTTCTTGTCATTGTGTTAATTACATTGATTCTGACTTGTCCGTTAATGACAAAGCGTCCCGTCATCGCAAGGCTATTTCGGACATTTGATTCTCTGTTTGAATCAGTAGGGAACAGCTAACGGCTGTTGTTTCCCCGCTAAGCCTCCCTGAACACACGCGGGGCCTCAGCTGTTTTTTGTTATTGTTCCGGGTTCAAAAGGTCACATCCCGTTGTCTGTTACGTGAGCGCAGTCAACCGAAAACATTATATTTCCCACAATTTAAGCTTCTGCATTTTCCAAATGCACTAGTATTATTCAAACGTATTGTTTGGTTCGTAAGCCTCGTACCGAACGGTTTAATACGAATACATGTATTGTTACACCCCTAGAAACAAATAACCAGCTCAGTAGGACAGCACAGAAGGCCCATAAAATGCACGGCCGCCACTGGTGTGTCCTTACAACAGCTGTTCATTCACTTCACAAGCACTTAAGATTTAAACTGGTTTGATCAGTTTGTTGCTTGACTGTGTTGACAGAAAACACACCAACTGAGCCATAAAGGCTCATATAAAAAACAAGAAACAGATTTCTTTTCATGACAGAAATAAAACTGCCTGAGCACACTTGGAAGGGCTCGTTCATCTGCATCCAAAATATAGTAAGTACTGATTCAGAAACATTTTTTAAAATCATTTTGAAGTGATTTAATGTCAAATTTTACGACATTTTCAATTCTTTTTTAATTTGTACCTTTTACGACATAAAACCCCCACAACATTTCCTCTTCTTATTTGAGTAATTCTCTGCATGCTGTCTTTGCTAAAATGTTATGTAGCATGCTGGTTTCCACATTATTTGAAGAAATATAACAGAACTGTATGTAAATGTACGTGTCTAATACACATTTGTCATGGCCATTAGGCATGAGCAGGGGTGAAAGTAGTCCGGTACGGTCCAGTACTGTGTACCACTAAAAGATTCAGTGTCGGTACACAGAGCCTGCCAAAACCCAAATACAACAACCTCTTCATGGCCACATTCCAACAAGAAAACACATCTGCAAAAGGTTTACATAAAGTTAGTTACCTCCGCCAAGAAGGTTGTGTTTTCGGTACTGTGTCTGTTTATTTGTAAATTACACACATTATGTTTTACTTACATTAACATTGTGAGGTTCAAATTCTTCGTAATAATCGGAAAAATCTGTTCCCCACTGATAACATTCACGTGAACGCCCCCTTAAGTGGAAACAAGAGCTCAAAATCAGCTAACGTGTTGGTTCAAGCAGTAAGAGTACAACACACTTAAAGTTCATGAGCACAGTATGCACGTGAATGCACCACTGTCAGCGCATTGTGAGTGGCGAGTGTCATTCTAGTTTGTTCAGTAATTGCTTCTTAATTGTTGCAGTGTGGGTGTGTTTGTGCCGAGCACAGACATGCAGTTTGTAATCCGTGCTTGCTGTCTTTTTTAGTTTCTGGCAAATGGAAAATTCTTGTCTGATATTGAGTGCTGTGGGTTCTGGGCAGGCAGTTGTTTGTTGCAAAAAATCTCCCAAGTGAAACAGACAAAACGAGTTTTGTTATTACAACAACACGGACAGCAGGTCAAACAAGCTATTCAACCTGTGTATCTCTGCTGGCATAACTGTGTGAATCACTACTTCCTTTACACAGAGAGTGTATGGAAGCTGTTCAAGTTCTGTCGATGAATTTAGTTGTAACTTTCTCCTAATTTAAAACAAAACAAATTGTTTACAACTACACATAACACACTACGGTCTGAATAAACAGAATAAACTACTGTAAGAAACAGCAAATTGTTTATATATTCCTCCACAAAACAACAACAAAGTAAAGAAACACTGGTAAAAAAAACCAACTTCTGGGGTTAGTGGGAACCCCAGTTTGTAGGATGAGGGTTGAATAATTGTTTGCAACACATTATATAAGCGTTAATAGATTTGAATGCATGTGTTCAGGGATGATTGAAGCTGGGGGTGGGAGGAGAACAACATGAAATGACGAAGGTTTGAGCAGTATCGGCAAGAACTTAAAAACTTAAAAACTTCCTGCACCCCTGGACATGAGGGCCAGTAAAATATAACAATTAAAGACAACTTGTTATCAAAAGTGAAGGTATAGTACTAGTATCACTTTAGAGATTTCAGATTCATTACTTTTATAAAGACTTGTTATGCTTTCTGTATTTATGTATATTATTTGGTCTTTTTTCAGCTTTGTTTTAGGTCCGTCCTTCCCTGTGCATACCATGCGGTTATTTTACGGTCGACACGCCCTTCCAGTTAAGGTTGCAGCTTTCTGCTTGCTGGTCATACTTTTCATTAAATACTACATCAACAACAACCCAGCATTTCCACAACCACCACACCCACCTGTGACAGGTGTGGTGCAACTCAGAGGATCCACCCTCAGACCTGTCAATGCGTTGCCTGGTTTTACTTGTCGACCTGGCTTTTACACTGAAGAGGAGCTCAGGCCTCACCTTCAGAGGCCTCCCCAAGATCCCAGGGCACCAGGTGCTAGTGGCAAACCGTTTGCGATACGTCCACTGACTCCTGAGGAACGTATAGAGAAATTAAATGGGTTTGCTAAGAACCAGTTCAACCAGTTTGCCAGTGACCGGATCTCCCTGCACCGTGATCTGGGTGAAGACACACGCCATCCAGAGTGAGCGTACCCATTGTTCATTATCTCAGCAGAAGGTCACTGACGCTGACTTATGATTCTGCCGTTGAAAAGTTTGGAATCACCTGCGATGTTGATGTTTTTCCTCTTTCCTTTTTCCTTCCCCAAACGAAGAATAATTAAGTGATTAAAACTTCTACTGAGTCATTGACCCCACAGGGGAGAATACTGTTGGAACCATTTTATTTCTCCAGTCCAGAAAAGTGCAAGTGGCTCTCTGTCATTATTAAGTCACAAGGCTCTGGATAGTTTGGGAAGCCGTTTTTCCTATAGGGCCCTACTCGGTCTACTCAGTGGTTAGCACTGGGATTTGTTAGTCCATGCATATTCATTTTATATTCCCTAATCCAATTTGAATAGTGCTAACCCTAGAATATTGTGAAGAATAGCTTTGCTAAAGCAACACGCCTGTTAATTACAGCTTGTCATGGGCATTAATGTGCACTTGACTGAAACAGAAACCTGTTCCTGTTCAAATCCAATTTTGATGCTCAGCTTTCAGTTTCTTCCACCAATGACAGTCTCTTCTATTCTTATGCAAATAAGAAATCCTTAAAATGCAGCATTCTACAACCAGATAATCACTATCCTGTGATGAGCGGCCACAAGTTTACTTTATTTTAGGGGTTTGCAAGCAAAAAGGCTGGGAATTGCTGGTTTTTGATGAACATTGAAAACTACCATAGAGTTTAAAATGTAATGGCGCTAATATGATTAGGGATTATCTTAAAATGACCATTTGTTCTATGTGTGTCTTTGTAGTATTTTGAGTACACATCCCAGAAAGAGGTACGGCTCAGCGTCAGCAATGCGCTGTGTTTACATGCAACCCCTGGAGAAGCTTGTGTGTCTCTTAAATTCTGTCAATTGAAGGGAAAAGTAACCACAGCAGCTCCCCAGCAAGTGTGGATCTACACGCAGGTATGATGTATTTCTACATCAACTCAAACTCTGCAGCAACTCATGTTACAACACTGCATGTCTCAAGCTGCACAGGGAAATACTTCTCCATTTCCTCATTCTGTCTCTCTATCTCTAAGTTTGTTTGACAGTTTCTTAATCTGAACGCGATCCTCTTAGAGTTTACATTGTTGTTGTTGTTGTTTTCAGACAAACAAACTGAAGAACCTGTCATCGGGGAAGTGTTTGACCGCATCAGAAGGAAACGTGATTATGACTGCTTGCAAATCCAGCCAAGTCAACCAAAGCTGGGCCTTCATCTGACTCATGGATTTCTATTTGTGGACATTTAACTTAAATTTTGTTTTCCTTTTTAAATATCCTAACACAATTCTCACGTGCTCTTATGTATATTAAAAGAGTTGTTCGTCCCTGTAATTGTTCATTCTGGCTGTGACAGAATCCTTAATAGTGCAGCTCAAATGTGAAAGATGGGGAATGAATCCACAGTCTTTGTGCCTGTTAAAGTTCAGCCAAAGCTAACAGGAGCCTTCAGCCTTCAACTAATCAAATCAAGAGATATCTTACATAGTTACGGTCTTTTGTCATATCCCTCTGCCACAACTCAGATAGAAAACTCTAAACACAAAGAGGGAATCTTGTGACTTTTTGGAAAACACCCTCAGGATTTGGTTAACTCAGACGGATGAAGCCTCATATTAGCTTCGCCTGAACTTTAGAAGGCATGTTTTGCACAGCGCAAGGAGTCACTTCCCGGCTAGTATCAACAGGAGGAATCCTTACACTGACCAATAACTCTTTCATTCAATGAGTATTTGGGCATGTGAGTGTTAAATCAAAGGATGAGTGATATTTTATATTTTTCTTAAGGTCAACAAATTTCATTAAAGGACCAAAAACAACAATGATCCTACAACTACTACCTATTACTTCTGTAGCCAAAGCGTGATCATATTTAAAACACATCAACGAGCCACATTGTTGCACCAGTTTGTGTTGCAGGAGATTTTATTAGGGTCGCCAAATAAATACAGTATATAGAACGTCTTCCTTAGTTTTTTATTGATTATTTATATCTGCAGTTCACCTTTAAGCCACATGAGAAAGCCCGAATGTCTGTATTATCCTGATCATTTTAAACTATAACATTTAATCTAATATGAAAGGGTAATGTGGATTCTTATTGTTTTACTGATAAGAGGGGGAAAACCCTGTGAACTCTCCCTAAATGCATGTATTTGGGTTAATTTATAAAGTATTTAACATGTGTATGTTTTCAATGACACATGCATCAAACAAAAATGTGATTTATCAAATATCTCTCTTCAACATGGTTGGTTTAACTATTCAAGATAATATAAGGTGATGGTGGTAAAATGGTCAGGAAACATTAATTTAAGCACAAAGTTGCTCTTCTCACGATAGATGAGGCCTATTGTGAATTTGTTCACAATGGTTTGTCAGTTTTAAAAGTGTATCAGATTGTATTAGATGTATTAGATTCAATGTTAAGCTACAATTATTAGAACAATATGAACATTCAAGCTCCTTCATGTGGCTCAAAGGTGTACTGTAGGTATTGATGAAATTTATTTGGCGGCCCGAATAAAATCTCCCACGACCCACCACGATCCTGAACCAGTCTTTGGACATGACATGGGGGTAAAAAAATGAAACTATGCTCACAATTCTGAAAACTTGAAGCTCATTTATCAAAGACTCCAGACAGCTCAACCATAAGAGCAACTCGTTCTCTCAGTTAGAAATTCTAAATGAACCAGGACTGAAATACTCCAAACAGTTCATATAGTAAAGCACTGTCAGTGACTACAGCCTACTTTTACCTTTGATTCTTGAAGTAATTTTGTAAATCCAAGACTTTTATCTGCAGTAGAGCATTTTCACAGTGTGTTAATAGGCCACTTTTATCTAAATAAAGGATCTAAACACTTCATCCACCACTGGATATACATTTGGATATTGTGTGTAGCTTTGTATTGTGTGTTCTTTTTTGTATATCTTTGTATTATGTCTTTACCTCGTACCTTTTGTTATTGTGCTTTCCTTGTTTTGACCTGCCAAGGGAATACAGATGCAAATTAGCTTAATTAAAGCTTTAATCTGGTACGGTGCATAAAATGGTGACATTTATGTTTTAAACTGTATGTGGTCCCTTTTAAATTAAATAAATAAATAAATGATCACCAGCATTTTCCTTTAAAACATCTTTACTTTTCTTTCAATGTTTTTATTTATGAAATGTTTCTTGTAATAAGGAAAAAGAGTCAATAAACTGAGAGATTGTGTTCAAAGATTAAACAAAACAATTGCTCCTTTTTCCTCTTGCTCCTTTCAAATCCCACCTGTCCGGTTTGTCATTATTGACAGTGTGGCGTGTGTGCGCGTGTGTGTGAGCGCGAGCGCGTGAGGGGGTCGTAATGTTAAACCACGCCCATCGGCAGAGTCGATGACGTCACTTGATTGGACGCGCGATGGGAACTCGAGCGAGCGCTGGTGAGTTTCTCCCCAAACCAATAAAAAAATCTCTCCGTTTCCTCTTTGTCACTTAAACAGGGAAGTAGGCAGGACTCTGTAAGCGAGAGTGTGTACCGTGAAGCCTCTGGTACGACGCTGTCAGTCCACGGTTTGACGCTACACTGCCCGTTAACGGACCCGTGAGTAGCAGTAGATTCACTTCTAGTGAGCTAATTTATAACCGTTAGTGACTGTCGCGTGTATAAGCTAACGTTAGTTAGCTAGGTGCTGTTTTGCTAGCTGCGGAGCGGAAGTTTTTGAATTGTATCGCTTGTCAAGTCCGTCATGTTTAACACATGAGCATGTGAGTCTAAAGGGATGATGACAGAGCGGTTTTTAGTTTTAGTTAGCCTAGCATGCAGTCATTACTAACGTAAATGTGGTTAAATAGCAACATATTGTGAGGTGTTTCAGCCTGGATGTTGGTAGCTAACATGATGAGCAGCACCATGTCAGCCCTCGTTATCTTGACGTGAACGTCGAACGTATCCATCGTAGTGTTTAGCCCTCTAAATACGGGATTATGTGGAGGATTTGACTAATATCATTATAGTTAGTTGTGTGTCGGGCTAAGTCTGGGAGCTAGTGGTAGTGGTGTAACAGGAAATACACGTGCTGTCCTTCTGAGTGTTGTTTATGTTTATGCAATCTGTAACTTCGCATGACTGTTGATTGTTAATTGTGCTTTTCAGGAATTATTGCAGATTTGTCCATTTTAACGCAGGCTTAGTTAAAAGAACACTCCACCCACTAAATTACCATTTGTGTTGAAGTTGGTGTTGAAATCAGTGAAAAAGTACTTCCTGATTTGGCTCATTGTTGCCATGAATCACAAGGAAATCCAAGTTTATTATCGCTCTCAAAAATCTTGCTCCTTATCTTTTAATTGTTGGATAATGGAGGAAGTAATGGGCCAATGCCAGTGTTTGTTGTCCTCTTGACCCATTAGTAAAAGTCACATATAGCCTACTTTACATCACAGCTGACCATTCTCAAACAATAATGCTGTGTTTTAAGGTTTTAATCTCGTTTTTATTTTTCATATGCGCAACAATACATGTCACAGAGCTGGTCGATGGAAAATGACGACAATGCAAGTTATGCAACAACAAAATGTAACATAAAGTAGTGCAGAGGTCCTAAATATAATATAGTATATAGAGAAAATAATACTGTGGCTTCAGGCATCCATTGGTTTCTGCCGGTAGCGATTATTTTCATTATTGATTAATCCAACTATTATTTTTTCTATTAATCGCTCGCCTGGTCTATAAATGTTTATTTTTGAATATTTTTCAAAATATTTTTCAAAATCCAGAGCTATTCCATTTAGAATCATAGAAGATAAAGGAAACCAGCAAATACCCCAAAATGACTTGAAACAATACATATCAGTCAATTCATTGACTAACCGTTTCAGCTCAAGGTAAATCAATCAATATATTTTTATTAATCAGCTGAAAAAACAGGAGCAGTGTGTTTAGTGTATTTTCTAAATATGACAAAATGGTGAAAACAACCTAATTCTGAGAAAGTGACGTCGGCAAATTGCCTGCTTGTCTGTCCGAAACCTAAAAATATTCAATTTACAATTTTATAAAACAGAAAAAGCTGCAAATCCACACAATTGTAAAGGTTAAAACCAGTGAATCTTTGGATCTTTTGCTTGAAAAACCACTTAAACAAAGATTGTAATATCAGAATTGTTGACGACTAGTTTGCTGTCTTGTCTCTCATCTTGGA
This sequence comes from Pholis gunnellus, assembly GCF_910591455.1. NCBI lineage: Eukaryota > Metazoa > Chordata > Actinopteri > Perciformes > Pholidae > Pholis > Pholis gunnellus. The sequence goes on from NC_136536.1 coordinate 5,710,808, forward strand.
TAATCACATAATCATTTAAGTACCATTCAGTTAATATTAATTTAGTATGAAAATCTGACCAATGGCAGTGCAGACTTTTCAAATCAGACTCTGCACTGCTTCACCTAAAGATATTACGGTTCTACCAGCCAGGAACAAAAGTCCATTATATTCACATATGACTCAACAAACTTTCTTCTGTTTTTCTTTTTATTAAATCATCGGCAACACTGATGCATTCCTTTTCGGTAGACCACTGTCTGTATTTGTCTCCCCGATGTTGGTTTAACATGTAAAATAACTTTGGACAATCTTTATTGACTGGGTGGTGTTGGTTTTTTTTGTCTCCGTTTTTAGAGAAAATGAGCAACCTTCCCCTCTCTCGGTCGGAGGTGTTTGGGGAGCTGAGGAAGGAGCTCCATGAAGATAAAGAGTTTGATCAGTCCGCTCACATCTTCATCATCATGGGAGCATCGGTGAGAGCAGAGCGAGGGAGGGCACTCAAAATCTAGTCAGTGAATTATATAAATATGGTGCAACAGTTGAGAAATAACATGAATGGTCTTAATCACACAAAATGTACTGCGTGATTTAAAATAAATAAATTCATATTTTAGGACCAACCAGCAGCATGTAACTGTTCTCTGTTACCTTTTCTTATTTCTGGCACATTTACAGTTCAGGCCGCTTAGGCAATACTTGTTGGCCGTGATTACAACGAGTGAGTGTACTGCAATAATTGCACATGTGTGATTAAGGAACTGTTGAAACTGCTTTCACCAATCTTATGCAAACAAGCACCACACAGTTGTCCAAGCTTTCACAAGCCCAACATGGAGAAAGAAAAAAACCTCAAGGTTCCTCTTTTCAATGGTGTGTAAATCGCATCTCTTAAATATAACATCTTAAAAACCCTTTTTTGTGCTCATTTACATCTAACACAACCCTCAAATGCATCTGTATTTACACAAACAAGATAACTTACAACATAAAATAGTTGTATAACAACTTTCATTAGATTAAATAAAGTGATACATTCAACAACATTTTTTTAATTGTGTTATTCTGCAAAGAATAATTCAACCAAGTTTATGACTTTCAATGTCAGACATAATTAATTTCCTCTACTGCTAAAATAAATGGAATAATAAGTTGATCAATCCAATAATGTGATCAGAAATTTCCTTTTCACTATTTCTTCATACTAGTCAGGTGTCGAGTTGAGGAACTCAAATCATTTCAGGCATTTTTAGAACTGTTTCCTCGTTTCTTTGTTTCTCTCTTTGCATTCTTCTTCTCTACCCGACGATCTAAACATGTTAGTTTCTACCATTTAAAGCTTCTTTATATGGGATTCAAAGCACACCTATTGCCTCCACACAGCGCTCAACATGGAGAGGGCTGAGCACTTTTGTTCTGTTGGAAAAAAAAAGCATTGATTGTAAATCAAGCGTCGTTACAAAAGTCAAAAAAAAAAAAATCACTTTAAATACATATATATGTGGATTTCTATTACATCAGATTACAAAAAAGGAAATGTTTGTGAGAGCATCAATATATTTGTAGATCTTATTTTTATATATATATATATATATATATATATATATATATATTTTTTTATACTTTTATATAATCATAACTATTTTAGTGTGCTTTTAAAAAAATATATATAAATCACAAAATACAGTTGTAAATCGTTCTCTGTGCCTTCATTAATATTGAGACTAATCAGATGACATACATGTCTGCTGATTTAACGCCGCACAGTGTTAAAGTCATGCATGACAACTAATACTTGTCGACAACAACAACCCCCAGCTGCATGTCTGCTGTAGATGCATTGCAATGCTTTATTAAAGCATCGTGCTAAAACCACAGATAAACGATTATTCTAACAATGCACAGTGTTGACTTGTGGTCGTGATGCTCCTCTATCCTGTGAAACTCCTCGTAGCCATTACTCCACTGTGTGTGCGTGTGTGTATGTGTGTATATATATATATATATATATATCAAATAGTTGTTTGCTGTTATATTAATGCTACTCTAACTAGAACATCTAGTCAGCCTGCATATTGCATTTGCTCTGTCCTTCTTTCTCTTGCACTGTTTGTTCAGTTGGGGAATGAGTTCTTTCTTTTTTGCAGTGTCACTGACAGTCAGCTGTTTTCTTTCACTGGCACAGGAAGGGCTGGGCGGTGTGTGTAATCTCACTCTGGTCCTACTTAGTTCATGTGTGTGTGTGTGTGTGTGTGTGTGCGCGTGTTTCTTTCTGCAGCTGTTTTTAAATGGCTGCATTGCGAGATACTTTTGTGTTTATCATCAAGTGTTAACATACAGTCACGCCACACTATCAAATATTTACTTACTGATACTAATTCAACGGTTATAGCGGTTCAGCTTCATGTTGATATGAAAGGTTTGTTTAACAGGTTTGTGCTTTGCTTGTGTTGTTGGCTTTGTACATACCAGACCACATCAATGACCAACTTCCTAACCTAAGTGTGACATTAAAGACACATTTCTGTTCAGTTCTTCTCATCTGCATTTATTTTAAACATTGTTTTTTTATTTAAGTTGACTTCTAATGGCATGTCCTGTCTTCTCCTTGTATTGATTTGAGGTATGCCTCGGTTCATCTCAGATTTCCTACTTCCTCCTGTCTTACACATCTTATAGTTAAACTACTAAGCAACAGGTTCTTCAACATGATTTAATTTGGCACCAGGGACCGTCTTTTGTCTCCACACAGTCTGTTGGTGGTTGGCATTTACGCTCAGTGGGATTACTAAGGTGGCGCAATCCCTAAAATAAGCCAAAGCTGCCTACTTACCTGTTGCCAGACCGTGTGACCTGTGGTGCTGCAGCAACTTGTGTCATGGAAAATAAATCACCACTCTAACAAAGTGCATTGGTTAAATAGGGTGCACAGTAACACCAAACACAGCATCCACACCTAATGATTGTGTCGTTACCAACATTTATTTGGTGAAATCATATTTGTGATTGTGTGTTTGCACCTGTAGGGGGATCTGGCTAAGAAGAAGATCTACCCAACTCTATGGTGAGCGAACCGCTGACCCCCCTGAAAAGGATGCAACATCAATAGCAAAGCAGAGTCTGAGGAATGAGACTCTTCTAATCTGGACGGCAGCTTCTAAAGTTTGATCCATATGTTGATCTGTTCTCTCCCAGGTGGTTGTTCAGAGACGGCCTCCTCCCTGAGCAGACCTATTTCGTGGGCTTTGCTCGCTCTGACCTGACAGTTGATGCCATTCGGACTTCTTGCATGCCATACCTGAAGGTAAAACTGCACTTTTGAGATAGATTTTAAGGATAGAGGAATTTAGAGCAGACAGTAGCAAAAATAATATACAACTATGTAAATAAAAACCTTTCAAAGCAAGAAAATAATGTCCTTAGGTCCATCTGCCATTCCTCCCTCCATTGGCCTAATCCTTAAAGCGATGATGAACCTACAGAGATTTATCATCTTAATCTGCAGCTCCACTCACCTTTACAGAGCTTTATAGTGAGTTTAAGCTTATTGTTTAGCTCTACGGTCCGGAACTTTTCTGTTTTGGTTCACTCTCTCCGCTCTCATAGCGTCATTTTCGGCCACAGCAGAAAAAAAGGTTTAGAAACCTAGTAACAAGTTTGCCGCTTGAACTTAGAAGTTGATGATATGTCAGTGTTGTGTTAACGGCTCGGTTCTGCTGCCCCCAAGTGACCAAACGAAGTCAGCCTTTTTAGACCACCAGTCTATTTAGAAACATTCTTATTTAATCCGTGGGTGTGTAAACGTTCCCACCCTCTGACCCAGGCGACGGATAAAGATGCAGAGCGGTTGTCGGCCTTCTTCAGGAGGAACACGTACATCAGTGGGAAATATGCTGACGAGAGTTCCTTCTCCAAACTCGACACGCACATCATGTCTCTTCCCGGAGGACCCGAGGCAAACCGTCTCTTCTACTTGGCGCTGCCGCCCACCGTCTACCACGACGTCACCAAGAACATCAAGCACCGCTGTATGAGTGCCAAGTCAGTACACTACTTCTGCTTTGTTACACTGCACAATGATGCAGTTAAATCAACACCGCTCCAGAAACGGAACATTACAAAGAAAAATGATTTTCGCGAGGTGTACCTTTTTTATAACCTGTTAATTTAGTGTATGTAGTAGTAGTTTTCCTTCGTTTGTCTTCATATGAGTCGGTCTGATGGAGGAAACAAGTGATCCTCAATAACTTCTATCGTCATGTTCTTTTTGTGATCTTTGCCTCACTTTCTTTCAATTCAGATTTAAGCAGAAAACCCAATTTAAAACCAGTTGTGTCCCACGAATGTGTCATTGAGGTCAATCAAAGTGGACTTGACGTGTTATATTCCCTCTCTCTGTGTGTGTGTGTGTGTGTGTGTAGAGGGTGGAACAGGGTGATCGTAGAGAAGCCATTTGGACACGACCTTCAGAGCTCCGAGGAGCTGTCCACTCACCTCTCCTCGCTCTTCACTGAGGACCAAATCTACCGTATAGATCACTATCTGGGCAAGGAAATGGTGCAGAACCTCATGGTGCTCAGGTGAGACAAGCATCGTCCGATAAGGACACTTCATTGCGTGCATTTCCTTATTGAATGCGATATCGTGAACATGTGTAGAGGAAGAAAGTCTCAACCCGTTGAAGATTGTTATGCATCTTGTCACGAACGGCAGTCTTTTCCCAAACATTACGGGTAAAGGTGGTGTTGATATTATTAATATCTACCCATAGTGTTAATACTCGGTAGTACTTCCCTGTGTTATTTTTAGCCCATAGTATTATAGGATACCTATAGTAAGAGATATTGAGTTTTGGGGTCCACTCTCAAGTGAATTTGTAGGCTTTTTACAAAAAACGACTATTAGTATATAGTTAAACCCTAAAAGCTTAACAAGAAAATTAACATCCTTCATCACCCAGAGAACCTGATATGTAGAGGGCAGAAAGGAGCACCAACACCTAGTGACAAGTGTCTGTGCTCAAGTAAAAAGTAACTTTATGCCAAAGAGTAAAATGTACAAGTGGTACTGCGTTCTGGAAAGTACCGTCCCACTTCAAGCTATATCAGTGATTCACATTTAGAAAGAAAAGATGTTAAAGTAGTTTACAACTGTCTGTTTATTATTAAATGACAGCTAAATAATTACCAGTGAAAAATTGTTACTATTAAAAATATTCATATTCCATAACAGCTCAGTTGAGTTGCCCGGGCTTGAGTTGAGTTGCCCGTGCATGAGTTGAGTTGCCCGTGCATGAGTTGAGTTGCCCGTGCATGAGTTGAGTTGCCCGTGCATGAGTTGAGTTGCCCGTGCTTGAGTTGAGTTGCCCGGGCTTGAGTTGAGTTGCCCGGGCATGAGTTGACCGGCTACCTTCTCGTCGCTTGGGTCGATGGTCGGCGTGGCCAGCAGGGCAGCCCTCGGGCCGTACCTCGGGTCGACGGTCGGCGTGACCATCAGGGGTTTCGAGCCGTACCTCGGGTTGATGGTCGGCGTGACCATCCAGAATTTCAGACCGTCGACGGTCGGCGTGACCATCAGGGGTCTTGAGCCGTACGTCAGGTCGACGGTCGGCGTAGCCATCAGGGGTCTCGGGCCGTACCTCGGGTCGGCGGTCGGCGTGGGCAGTAGGGCGGCGGTCGGCGTGGGCAGTAGGGCGGCGGTCGGCGTGGGCAGTAGGGCGGCCCTCGGGTCGACGGTCGGCGTGGCCATCAGTGGTCTCGGGCCGTACCTCGGGTCGGCGGTCGGCGTGGGCAGTAGGGCGGCCCTCGGGTCGACGGTCGGCGTGACCATCAGGGGTTTCGAGCCGTACCTTGGGTTGATGGTCGGCGTGACCATCCAGAATTTCAGACCGTCGACGGTCGGCGTAGCCATCAGGGGTCTCGGGCCGTACCTCGGGTCGGCGGTCGGCGTGGGCAGTAGGGCGGCGGTCGGCGTGGGCAGTAGGGCGGCCCTCGGGTCGACGTTCGGCGTGCGCAGCAGGGAGGCTCTCGAGCCGTACCTCGGGTCGACGGTTGGCGTTGTTAGCAGGGCGGCTCTCGGGCCGTACTTCGGGTTGGTATGCATGTTCTTTGTAGCTCGGTTGGTTGTAGAGTTATGTTTCTCTGTAGAAAGTTATTCAGAAGACTGTCTGTATTGATTGATTGACTCTCTCGTTGACCGGACTTGTGTGATATGAGTAACTAACGTGACTACGTAACTAACGTAAGGCGCTTTGATGTGTCATCATATGGTGACTCATAGAACACGTAACAAATGGAACACAGTGATGTCATAGCATTCCTGACGGAACACATGCTGGGATTTCATAAGAGGTGGTGTCATGCAGCAAGGACTACAAACCAACATGGCGTCTAGTAAAAGACTAGAAATCCCAAAGTTATCAGTCATAACAAAGGTTGATTCTGAACCATTTAAGCTGATGGTTAGTGAGGGAAAGTAAGAGAGAAACAATGACTGAGGTGTACAGAGAGAAACAGCTTATTTATGTTGCCAAGGAGACAGAGACCAACAATTTTGATTTAATGTCTCAAAGATAGATTATGTTGTCAGCCAGTCGTCTTGGTCTAGAAACAATATTCACGGAAACATGGACACTTTAAGGACTGGCAGATACATAAATGCTGATTTAAAGACAAACAATCACAGATATGAATACTTGTTTTAAAAGCCTCAAATAAAGATGTTTTAACTCAAAGCATTACATTATTGTGACACATGAGGAAAGCATTGAAAATAAATACCTTAAGGTGGAATTAGAAAACTAAGTTTTTAAATTCCCAAATGGGTATATTCAGACGTTTTTTCTTCATTGAACTTAAGCCTATCACTTTGCCTAAAGTTGGGCCATAACATATTAAATGATGTGACATGCAATTTCTTTTAAATTATTAATCTGAATTAATGTGTTAAATTTGACACTCAGGTACTAAACTTTGAATGAACTATCACTGCATTACTGACTTGTGTGGCGTTTTGTTTAGGCCTCGGAGCACGTGATTTTAGTACATTTAACATGTTTCACTAATCTAACGTAACTGGCACAAGCGTGTGTGACAGACGGACGGACACAGAAAGAGACAAAGACACCGAGACAGAGAGAATAATGTGACGGTCATTGCAGGTTTGGGAACCGAATCTTCGGGCCGATCTGGAACAGGGACAGCGTGGCCTGTGTTGTTCTCACCTTTAAAGAACCGTTTGGGACTCAGGGACGAGGAGGCTACTTTGATGATTTTGGCATCATCCGGTGAGTGGAGGGAGAAATGAATCCCTAAAGTTTGTCTTTGAACTTCAATATTAAAGTTGAATGCTTAAAGTTTTGAGAGTGAAGTTATATAAGAAGCAGAAACAGGAGCTTTTACTGTGTGTTACTGTATGTTGTAAACAGTACTTTCATAGTGAACACTTTACTCTATCACCCCCCTATTTAGTATTTATGAATCTTACCTCTTTTTAAAGTCATCTACAAATAATATAGCATGTTGATAAGAGTATTACATACTTATCTCCCTTTAAGGTACATTCCGATCAGATAAAAAGGATAAACTATGGACAATCATTCATTTAAATCCATTGATAACCCTAATTATGAATGCTTATGCTTATAACTATTATTATACAAGGCTATAAGCAGAGTATAATGCATGATAGATTTATTTAATAACGCATTGTAGACATGGGCGTCATAGAAAGTGTTGATTTAACCAGTTTTAACACATCGGTTATCATTTTATGACGATGATCACAGCGATCTCCTCCCCCTCTCCGTCTTTTGTGTGACCACCTGTTTGTTCCCGATCAGTGATGTCATGCAGAACCACTTGCTCCAGATGCTCTGCCTGGTGGCCATGGAGAAACCAGCTTCCACCAGCTCTGATGATGTCAGGGATGAAAAGGTACAAAATCGTCTCTCAACGCCTCCTCAAACACTACTGCAAATATGTAGAGATATGTTATGGTTCATGTTTCTCTTGTGTTCCCTCTCGTAGGTGAAGGTGCTGAAGTGCATCGCTCCGGTGTCCATATCTGATGTGGTGCTGGGTCAGTATGTGGGGAATCCAGAGGGGGAGGGAGACGCCAAACTGGGTTATCTCGATGATCCCACAGTTCCTAAAGGATCCAATCAGGCCACCTTCACCACTGCCGTACTTTATGTGCACAACGAACGCTGGGACGGTAAACACACTGTGGCATTTTTAAAAAAATACAAAATCCCACTGATGTCTCCCGTGCTCTTTCATAAGGCTTCGCCATTGTGTTTCGCTCCTCAGGTGTTCCTTTCATCCTTCGCTGTGGAAAAGCACTGAATGAGAGGAAAGCTGAGGTGCGGCTGCAGTTCACAGATGTCCCGGGGGACATTTTTGGAAATCAGTGTCGCAGGAATGAGCTGGTGGTGCGTGTGCAGCCCAACGAGGCCGTCTACGCCAAGATGATGAGCAAGAAGCCTGGTGTCTACTTCAGCCCTGAGGAAACTGAGCTGGACCTCACCTACAAGAGTAGATACAAGGCATGTTCAAGTTGATTTGTTTATGCATAGAGCAAGTGATTTTATATAGCGGTTACAAAGGAAGCAGCTGTCTGTATCACGTCTTCAATTCCTTAGCCGAATGTTTTTTAATTAAGGAAGAAACAATTTAAAATGTGTCTTGTTTCCAGGACGTGAAGCTTCCAGACGCTTACGAGCGCCTCATCCTGGACGTCTTCTGTGGGAGTCAGATGCACTTTGTACGCAGGTGTGTCTTTGTTTTTCCCTAGTGTTGTCTCATGTTACTACAACTAAACCTGTCAGTAAACCTACCAGTTCTTCGCACTAGATGGCGACATAGTGCATCTTTTCTCTGCCTCAGCAAGAAGGGAAACTCTTGTTAACAGCTTACATCCAGCTATGATGTAATGTCCTCCACCGCATGCTGACTTGTTTGTCTTTGCAGTGATGAGCTAAGGGAAGCATGGAGGATCTTCACACCTCTTCTTCATCACATAGACAGAGAGAAGCCCAAACCTATTCCTTACAAATATGGAAGGTAGGAAATGTTGTTCACTATGCCCTCAAATGGAAAAAGGGGGTTTAATACAGAGTGTTGATTGTTTCACTTTTTTTTTCTCAGCCGAGGCCCAACAGAAGCAGACGACCTGGCAAAGAAAGTTGGATTTCGCTATGAAGGCACTTACAAATGGGTCAACCCTCACAGGTTGTGAATTGTGATGAGATGAGGGAGGAGTAGAGGTAGGATAGCAGGAGGGGTTGAGTGAGCCGTTTCACTGATGGAGTGTCTTTTGGGGAAGGAGGAGTTTCCACTATGTGGATCCATCGCTGTAGCAGAAACAAGCTATCATTTCTCAGGGATGGCAATTATTCCTTGGAACCAGTTCATCAGACATTCAAAAGATAATGATCTATTTATGCTGTCATCATGGGCTTATACTGCACTTCTTCTTGGTTGTTTTTTTATTATTATTTTTCTTCATACATTCACAGCAACGTTCCATGTTATATTTGAGAGGTGGGACCAATTCAGTTGGAGAGGCAACAAAAGAAATCGGTGAACAAAAAGCAAAGTTGAACAAACACAACATGTCTGATGAACTAGCTCCATGTGAGGATGTCTGGATGGTAAATGGAATGACTGAATAACAATAGCAGAGCAACAACAAAACACTCAGCTGAGTCATGCTCAGTCATCGTACCAAAGACGGTAACTGAACACAGCGGAGACGAGGAACAACGGGACTGATTGTTCACCAGCTGCCACTCTTAATAACATTGTGATTGTAATACCATTATGCTTTGACTGCAGTTATTAATCACACTTAGTGGAATTTCTTTTTACAACTTGCGTGCTCTCTTTCTGCCTCTTTAAGCTAGACAGACGATGTGGTTTAAAAAGGGCAATGCGGGCACTTTTCTCTTCACAGCATTCATACTGGAATAGTCTTAAGAGTCCTGATGGACAAACCAAACGAGCTCTCTTGTTTAGTAGCCTTCTTCTGAGCTCCATTCCCTTTTTGTTTACATGTTTTTTAGGTTTATTTAAGTTGCTGATGTTTATTCCATATTTCAAAATATTGAGACAGCAGCGGTGTCTACCACAGGGCAACAGTGAATGTCTGTCATGACGTACTGAATACTGCTGTTAACTGCACAATGTAAAGCTAGCTACAGTTCCATTACTTGTAATAAATAAACTAGCTTTGCTTCTCTGTAAACATGTTTCATGCTGTGGTTTTTATGGCTGGAAGCACAATATGTTGTACCTTCTTTCATTTTCTAATCAGTTTAATAATGAGTCAAAGTGGACATTTCTGCAAAATTCACTCCAGATTTTCCGAAATACAAATCTGTAATCAGCTCTCCTCCTGGCCAGCAAACTGCATCCACTCCAATGATCTCTCTGCATGTCTTCAGACTAAATATATTAATTAAAACTCCAGATTCGTAGTGAATGAATGTAGCATGTCAAAAAGTGATGTCATAGTATGTAGTATGTCAAAACAAATCATAGTATAGCAAGTCGAAAAAGTCAAAGTGTAAAAATAGTTTAAAAGTCGGTATGTCAAAAAATGACATTCGTATTATGTACGACTAATGTCAAGAACAGCATGTTGAAAAAAAGTGTCAGTATTTCATACAAATATGAAGATTACTATAGTATGTCTTAAATGTCAAGACAAAAAGTACAATATACCATACAAGTGTGATTGTATATAATAAAAAGTCATAAAGTCATAGTAAGGTCATAAAATGTGAAAGTCCATCATAAAGTCATAGTAAAACATGTTATACAAAATGTACAAAGAATATCATAAACGGGCAAATATATTCTCACTATGATAGTTTGTTTTTAGAGAATCAGTTTGTTTGTTCTTTGCTTTCTTTTTAAATGTAGAAGTTAACAGAATATTCTGGCAGTATTTCTTCCGTCTAAGATTCCCGCTGCAGTGATTTGTAGTTTGAGATAAATGCCTTTCTAATGTGAGAGAGTGAAAAAGGATTCAAGCGGAGATTTGAATTTGATTAGAATTAGTTTATTTACAGACAAAAGTTGATATAATTATCAACACACGAGCCGCAAATGAATGAAAATCAGGCAGGGTCACAAAAACAAATGGAATATTGGACGTTAAGTAGTTAAGTCTTTGGTTTGGACCCCAAAAAACAAAAAAATCAATTGCCAAGAATACACAACCGAGCATTCTAAGGCACCGTCAGTTTTTATGTTAAAAACAGTTGTGCGATTGACAGAATGTTGATATACAGTACAAGACAGGAAACAGTGGATTATGTAAGACACTTTTAGAGCAAACAAAGACGTAATTATCTGAGGTATTAAAAGATTAAATAACTTGATGGACAGGCTTTCACTGGACGGCAACAATAACGTTAGATAACAATAACTCTCCTTACAGAAGGCCGTCAACAGGTCTCGCCAAAATCTGAATGCAGGATGTGGTGCCATATGAACATCGTACGAACATGTTACTGAATGAATGGCAGTCAAGGGAGTCAATAAACATTTCTAGAAAAATATCGTATTATGATCAATTTGATATCCAGTAAAGTCTGGATATATTCATTAGTGTTTTCAATTGGGTTGCTTTCTAAAAAAAACTCAGGCAAAAAGTGCTGTCTGTCAATCAATGGGGGAAAGAACCCCCGTCATCAATTACCCCTCAAGTCATCATGTATGTGTCAGGAAATGAACGAAAGCACTTAAAAAGAAACTGAGCGTTAAGGACAAAGTGGTAAAACTACAGCTGAACATGCACAAATGTTACGCAACCTCTTTTAAAAAGTGAACATTGCACTCTGTTGCACGACAGCTGTGGAGTGACTGGTCCCCCGTCTATTTCTGACCGGTAACAGGTGAGAAAAGGTTAATGCTCCCCATTTAAAAAGGCACTTGGTCAGTTTTTTGTTGTTGTTGTTGTTGTTGTTGTTGTTGTTTTTACATGTGCTCCGGGTGGTTCTGCAAACAGCTTATGAACTCTGTGACTGGATGGCCCTGAAAGCAGATCTGATACACTGCATTGAACAGAGGGAACCTGGGAGGAAGGAGGAGGCATTGTTGAGTGCATAAATACAGCTGGAATGATGCTGGATGAGATCCGGTGTGTCGTGTTGCTGCTTAAACTTACTTGTCAATGAGGTTTTTGTGCTCAAGGATGAGATAGACCTCAGCTGCTGTTGCTGGTCCCTGCAGCTTCTGGCCGTTCAGCATCTCCTTCTCCAGCTCCTCAATGGACTGAGAAGAAACGTGAAGTGTGGACTCTTGTTAAAAAGGAAAAGGAGAGACGGTCCACACACAAGCTTCCTCAACTTACATACATAACTCTGGACCAAAAGCATTTCAGTAAGTAGCGGCCTGTAAATGACCTTTTAGTACGGTACAGCGGGCATATTTAGCATATTTATTTTATCTATTTATTTGACTTTGACTGCTGAATCTGACCGTTTCTAAAAACCTGTTTTTGACTCTTCTACCCATCAGTCTAACCTTGCAGTTTGCTTTTGTCCCCTTTTGTTTTTGTAGTCTGTTTTTGTCTAACTTTGTCTCCAGACAATATTTTAAAAAAAACATTTAATTTTCCAAAAAGCGGTAAATGCATTTGCTCTAATCTAAGCGCTCACCTTCCCCGTCTTCACAAAGGCTTCTGCTACTTTGCGGTTGCGGCCGCCGTAGCAGGTTGTGATGAGGTCGGCCACGCCGCAGCTCTCCAGGAAGGTTGCAGAGGACACGGGGCCGGCAGTGCAGAAAATGCGGGCGAATGCAATCATCTCCATCAGGCCTAACCGGATCACTGCTGCCTTCGTGTTGTCTCCGAAGCCCAGACCGTCACAGAAACCGGCTCCCACCGCCACGATGTTCTGAAGGACGGACGAGGAGGCAAAGTTGTACTTTTAGGCACAAGAGACGAAGACACTCCCGGATACTTTGGACAAGACGCAGACTATCTGGAGGATCAACATTTAACAGCGTTCAAATACTTAATTTGCCAAGCGGAGGATCCCTCCAGGACCCCCTATCAAAACCAAATACAAGTACGATCATAAGACATAATGGGGACATGTGAAACGGGAGACCCTGAGAAGCTATCTGACGCTTGAGAATAGGCTCCAGATAGTAAACATATATTTTAAATGCTAACACTCTGTCTAGATTTAATAAAAGTGCATGTGTTATACATTAACAACATACCTTCAAGATATTCCATTTTACAATTATATAAAAACAGAGAAAAGCAGCATTTTGTCATGTTTGAAGGTACAATTAGAATATTTTGCTTAAACGACGAATATTTTTAAAATAGTTTCAGCTCTAAGTTGGTAAACAGACATTAGGGACAAGTTGCATCTAAAATATATTTTTTATTAAGATGTGGGAAGTCTATATGAGGGGATAAATATTCCATCGTCAGCATGCATGCCAAATTAAATATAAATCTGTAAATGCTGGCGTTTATTTAGAGGCAAGACCACTCATTACTTTCTTATATTGTCTTTACATTCTATGTGACAGGACTGCAGTAAATGTACTAAGTACATCAGTGTTTTTGCTCAGTGAACAAAAGCAGAGCAGCTCAGAGTTTTGCAGCTGCTCTCTAAATGGACACTTGTTCCACTTGGCCAAAGTATTTTCAATGTTGCACAATACTAATTTTGCATGATGACATATCAGGCATGAACCCCCCCCCCCCCCTTCTGCTGCATGCAGCTGTGTTTCTGTAATAAAAAGCTCACCTTCAGGGCTCCACAGATTTCCACCACATCGTACTCTTCTACCACAGTGACTCGGAAGTTGTTGGTCTGCATGAGTTCCTTCAGCAGAGCCCCGTGGCTTTTATTCTTACACCCTGACAGCAGAAAAAAAAAAGGAACCTGGTTATCTTTTGGCATATCTACAATATGAATTTATGTCACGACCATTTTAAATAGTTAAACTTTGATTTTAAACTTTGAAGAGTCACGATCACCTTCTGATCAGTTAGTAAATATGTAGTGGTCTTGAAGGGTTCCTTGTTTTGGAAACCTCTTATAGTGATCACGTCTGTCAAAGTCATATTGATTATTATAACCAATTGTCTTTGTTTTTCCTTTGTTAGTCAGATTACCCTCTGATTTGACATTGGTGTATTTATTACATGAATATTAAGTCGTGAAGTAGAGAGCGTTGCTCGCTTGAGGTGAGGCTTTGCAGGCTTTGGTCCGGCTCAGTGTCAACTGCAGCTCGGGTGCTGCATACAGATGAACCTTTTTGCCGGAGCTCCTCGCTCACTCACCCAGCATGGGGGGGGGGGGCATTGTTCGTCTGCAAGTGCTGCCCACGCTGCAGTGGCAGAGTTTCACTTTGGGGACATTACGTAACCGGGCACTATCAATCCACTTGACACGGAGCGGCTTCAACTACAGGTGCACGGTCGTTTTCTCGTCATGATTTCAACGCGCACGCAGCTGGAAGTAGACGGGTTACCGTGAAGCACGTCATCATGGGAGAAAAGTTCAATTCAATTTGACTACCATTAGCCAACCTGATTTAAAAATGTTTTTCCATAAATCAAGTACGAAAACACCCAAAGTGAAGACTATAAGCGGACTACTTGAATTATCTTTACAGCATTTGAATAGGAATGATTCTGTCACAAGCTTTTTGATCCATATAAGCGGTTGGTTACTGTAACCGCGATCATTACAAGAGGCTCCCACCGTATTTAACACTGAGCAACAATGTAATTGTTACAGTTATTCAGCCTAGATCTCTCCTCCACTGTGCATTGGAGAAAGACGAGCTGCTCCCTGCGGGACGAGCTCCAAGGAGAGCTCAGCACACTCAGTGTCTCTCAGACCTCAGAGCTGCTGTAATGCAAAGAGTTAGCGGTTTGCAGGTTCGGATCGGTGGATTAATGCATATTTTTACGGGTTAAACAGCGAGGACTGGCTCTCCCATCTATTAATTATACTTGCATGTACGCTTTAAACCACACTTATTAGTTCACATTACAACCTATTTCTCTTAGAATTGTCGCTACACATTACAAACAATTCATCCCAGGATTTTAACTGGAGCAGACAAACTCAATCCATTTATCACTGAGCAAATAACACACAGCACTTTCCATTTAAACTGGTACGATTCCCAGTATCTGGAAGTCTGCTTAATTAAGTGATTCATCAGTACAATGGAGGACACAACAGCAATCATTAATTCTCTGACAATAATCTGGCAAAGATCCTGGAATCACTGGTGAATAAAGACCTCAAAGCATTTCTCTGAAAACATCCTGTTTTGAGGCCCCACCGCTCTGGTTTCAGACCGTTGCAAAAGTACCCTCTCTGTTACTTTAGTTGTAAATTATTCATTGACTTTCAAAAGCTTTGATCAATATTAACTTATTCAGACACGATGTAATTTGTGGGAATGAGAACTTCAGTTGACTAAGATTGTCTTTGTTTGATGACAGCCTTAATTAAAACACAGTAACTTTGCATCTTT
The DNA here is from genome assembly GCF_910591455.1 of Pholis gunnellus. Taxonomy (NCBI): domain Eukaryota; kingdom Metazoa; phylum Chordata; class Actinopteri; order Perciformes; family Pholidae; genus Pholis; species Pholis gunnellus. Next base: position 5,726,314 of record NC_136536.1, read on the forward strand.
TAGAGGACATGAAAACATTTCACAGCACTGATATAAATATTAATCCTTTCAAACACTAACGGTAAATCCCATGAAGCATGCAGTCACGTGGTGCGTACGAAGACGGGTAGAAAGCAAATGTCAAACTGAACAAGCCCACTCTGTCATTTACACAGTCGGATTAAAATGGCACACTTATGCCGACGATGCAGAAAGGTAGAGAACACAAACCACAACAAACATACTTCCTGCTTCAAGACTAAAACCTGCTTATTGTAACTTTCAAAAGTTCTTTCAAAACATCCCTAAGCTGAGCAATCAAAAAATATGAAGAACAGACTAACCAATGGTGGTCTCACAAAACTTCTCATCAGCAACCTCATTGGCAATGTTGGCCCCCATCAGCACACTCATGGCGATGCCGAGCTTCTCCTGGATCACATCAGAGATGAGTCGAAGTCCATCAGGCCCCTCGTCTACGCCCTGGAGGAACAGAAACACACGAGCAGCGCGTTTACACGAAGCCATACGCAGAGGCGGGTATTTGGGTCAAAGACCACACAACTGGCTTACGGCTTCAACATGGAAGTAAACTACGAGTCTGGCATACAACATGAAGTAGCGTCGAAACACTATTCAGAGACAAAAAGGTGAAAAATTCAAAAGAGCAGAGTCCAACCTTGATGAGAGATATCCCCAGAGCATCGGTCTTTATCTTGTCCTTTATGGTGTCACACACTCTCCCAACAAACTGATGCGGGATGACAAACACCAAGATGTCTGCGTCGGTGGAGGCCTCCACCAGGTCCGGGACGGCTAGCTGAGGAGGAATCGGAGGGCGATTTTAGAAGAGGTCTGACACGTACAAATCAAATGTAACCGACATTAAAGTCTGGTGCAACAACCTGCTCTAAGAGAACGTCAAGGAAACTGATAGAGTGGTCAAATGTATAACAATCTACGATGAGGTTGTGATAGAGGAAGCTATTTAAGAACAAATGCAGATACAAAGCATCATGTCATCATTTTGTTAAATGGTGACAAACCAACAGTTTCTTACCACATTTGCTGGCAGCTTGTGCCCAGGAAGGTACTTCACATTCTCGTGGTCACTGTTGATTATTTCAGTCAGTTTGCGCCCGTTCACCGTCTCCTCAAACACCCACATCTTCACGGTGGTGTCGAAATTTGAATTCTGAGCAGCATTGGCACCCACTATCTTGGCAATGGCAGAACCCCTGTGTGGTTAATAGTTACCGGTTAGTATTTCATTTACATAAGAAAACAGAAGAGTCCAGAAGAGATCCAACATGGAGTGATTTTGCCTTTTTTTTAAGTCTAGATGTTAAATCACAGAGTTAATAATGACAACACGTGACTCCTGACTATCAGGGCCCCTCGTGCGGTTTCTACTGGTTCACTTTGAACGTTGCTGCTCTTTGATCACCGGCAGGGTGACTCGGCAGGCAGCACTGAAGATAAGCAGAAATCTGTGTCGACACCACGCCAAACTGCACTGAGAACCATTCTGACTTTACGTTTGTTTACTCGTGATTTTGAGGAATTCAAATAACACATTAATTCGGCATAAAAAACAATACATAATTGTAACAGATTTATTTCCAAATAATAGACACAATCCTATCAGTGGGTATAAAAACAAGAATAAAAAGGTTGATGAACTAAAGCTATATGCTGAATTTACCAGAGGACTAAAGTGTTCATTCATGGCTTCTTTATTACATTGTACTCCTGTATGATTTTGAAGTAGACAAGGGTTACACTTTACATTACAACACTGTTGAATGTGGTTCGGCTTCACAAAGAGGAGACAACCCATTGACGGGAGGAATGTGAACCCACGCATATTGCAGTAGAACAACAATAACACATTCATACTGCAGTGGTGCTTTAAGCAGAGTGAGCTCACGTGCTGACACATGATTAACGTTAATCATGACATGTGGTCAGTTTTCTGTCTACTCAGCCGGTTTTCTATGAATATAATCAATGATGTAAAACGAGCGTATGTTGCCGCTAACGTTGATTACATGTAACACAGTAGTTAATGCGACAACGTGTCTCACTGTATCATAAGAAAAGCGGGATGATTGCTAGTTAACGTTAGCTATCTGGCTGGCTGGCTGGCTGGCTGGTTGCCCAGTGATGCTAAGCGGGCTAGCAACGGTTCACCCGGGTTAACACGCAACGCATTTTAAAAGTTGGACAACGCATCAACTTGCCAGTTTCCGGAGCCAATGATGCAGACTTTCTTCGGCGCTGACATTGTGGAGAGGTGGCGGTAACCCGGTGGATAGCAGGGTGAGGGTCCTCTGGTTGCCGACACTGTATGCGGCGGTGAACCTGCAGTGGAGTTACGCAACACGCAGCAGCAGCACGCCTGCTTTTCATTGGTTCATCCGAGGGGAGACGATGACCCGCCCTCTAAAAGGTCTGGTCACTCATTCATCCAGTTGATTAGAGGTCAGTAGGCTTAAAGTAATGCAGACTAAAGTCCCCATGTGAACAATGGCTACTGGGTGAACTATGATACACTGCTATAGTCACATTAAACTGCCTAGTGTTGTAGAAAGTTGTTAAAAGCTGAGACTGCACCGCAGTATATTTAGCTGAACATCCTTCTTTGTTATGTTATGCTACTTTAACTTAAATAAAGCACTGCGGATTTGACTTGACTTGTGTACCACTAAGCCTTTCTATTATATGCATTCTTGCTTTTCTCCACAGTACTCTCACAGGAGCTTGTGTTGAGTCACTGTGCTGGCATTGAGAAGAATTGTTTGGTCTGGAGGACTCTCACACAAAAGGGGAAATTGTTGCATAAGAGTTTGAACCAAACCGAAGGGTAGGAAGTTAAAAAAAACTCCTGATTCATCATGTCTGGTTTCTATGAACAAAATCCAACTTACTTTATTGAGTTTTCATGATTATATATATCTCCAAACATTAGTATCATGACGTCAAATATTGCAATGCTCTTTCCTCATGTGTTTACATTTGAGTACCTCTAGTTAAAAACTTACTGACTTAAAAAAAAACATATATTAATGAATTAATAGGCTCTAAAAAGGCCACAGTCACTGTGCCATCTGGTTGCAGTATTTGGAAGCTAAATGCTAATGTCAACATGCCAACAATGCTGTTTATGTTTAGCAGGTATAATGTTTACCATGTTCAGCATTTAGTTAGTGTGGTAACATGCTAACATTTGCTATACAGCACTCAACACAAAGTACCACTGAGGCTGATGGGAATGTCGTTAGATTTAGTTATTTATATTTTACAAATTGCAATTTTGACCCAATGATGGCGCTTAATAAAAAAGGGGATCCCCAAAGTAATTAAAATTCATCTTTAGGGGAACATAAAAGTGTGAACAAAATTTTAAAAAACTTTTTTTTTGTTTTTTTACTCAAATCCACAAATGTCAACCTCATGGTGGCGCTAGAGGACAAGTCAGAGGATCACCAAAGTAATCACAGTACATCATCTGGGAACCATGAATGTCTGAACAAACTGATGGATCTTGATCAGAATGAACAGAAAATTCTATCCACTGAAAAGATAGTTAGCATTTAATCTTTAATATAACAACTGCTTCAAGGCCATTGCATTTTATACATCACCAGACTGAAATAATCAATCTTTAATACTCTGACTTGTGTTGAGATGCATGACCTCATGCAGTGGACGCTTGACAACAACAACAACCCAGCTGTTCATCTTTATTTACTGATGATACATTTGAAGCAGCTGTGACCGTAGCAATACAAACAAAAGGAATATAAATAGCCTCATACTTTAATGTTTGATAAATATACTTCTCATAAATAAACCTACAATCATATATACACAGAAAAAGAGACACGCAATAGTCTAGATTAAATAAATACAACAAGTACAACGTTACACAGATCAGACGATCGTAATTACAATGAGATTATGATCCAATATTGACATTACACTGCAGTTGATGGTATGATTGTGCTTGATAACAACACTACACAGCTACACTCTATACAATTCCCATTTCCTGTTAAGAAAACACAGAACTCAATGGGAATGAGTGCAAGTAGATTAACGGCAACAGAATATTGTTTGATTCTTGTAAACAGAGTTAGAATAGACACAGTATTGAACATGCACCGCCAGAGCCCACATGTTTACTAACTGATGACATGAACAGTGTTTTGGATATGAGGGCAGCGTTTTTAATTTTTCCTTTTTCAGCTTCTGAATCTGCCGCAGGCGGCGGGTAACATCGTTAAAAAACACACACAAATAAAAAAAATATTCATATCCAACCAAACACACCGACAGATGATGACGTAAACTGCAGATAAACCTGTTCATTGATGGACCACATTTAAGACGCCTACTGTACAGTGCTACATGCAACTCAGAGCCCTAGAAGATGGCAAAACACATTCAACATATTTATACTGATTAGTTTTTTCTTGCCATGTTAACAAACACCGAAGGTAAATTCCCTTAAATGTGATGAACATGTAAAAATGTAAGACACTGCCATAGATTAATGTCGGTTTTTACTCTTGCCAGGAAATGCGCGTTTTAAATTTCTCTAAACGTCTATGGTGATTGTCATTGAAAGGGAATTTTGAAGGCAAATCATACAGTAAGTAGCACCTAGTTGTACACTATTTCATTTTGTTGCTGTGTATCCAACCGTCTCTTTTTCATGTTAAAATACTTGTTTTCCCAAATTTTACTGTATGTTCTTCAAAATAATAAAAGTGTTTGAAAGCAAAAGTTCAGCATTATGGGAAAAAAAGGGTTTAGCTCTCTAGTGGAGAATGTTTACAGCCAGTTAGCTTAGCTTAGCATAATGACTGGAAACAAGGGGAAACAGCTAGCCTGGCTCTGTCCAAAGGTACCAATTCCAATTCCAGCAAAAACGACACACGTGGTTTTACGGGTTAGGGCTTATAGGTTGTTGTCATTTGTTCGTACCTGTTTCCACTCTCTGTGCTAAGCTAAGCTAAGCTAAGCTAACCAGCTCCTGGCTGTCACGCCATATTTTACAGCATGTGAATGGTGTCAATAATCTTCTCATCTAACTCTCTGCAAATAAGCTTTTTTTCCTAAAAGTCAAACTATTCTTAATTCGGTTCAGTACGGTCAGGGATTTTGCGGCTTCTAGGATTACTTGTTCTGATGTGAGCAGTATCGTATGGTGGCTAACGGTAGCTAATATTGGCAAACTTGAGTTAGACACTGCTGCATTTACACCTTTGATTTCCCTACTGTGACAAGTCAAAATGTCTTCTGTTAAAGAGACTGCTCAGCAAATGTCGCATGGACTCGCCTTAAGGCCAGATTAATTTTTTTTCAACCTCTTTTCTATACACGGAAATTACCTTTTTTATTATTAATTGGCTTGGCTTGTAAATTCTTAAGGGCGCTGTCGCCCTGCAAGACGAGGTAGTACAGTATATTGGCAAAAATGCTCAGGTTTTAACGAGGTGAGGTTGGATGACATGAATATAAAAATGGAAATTTGGTGGAAAAAAAGAGGAACAAGTCAAGAACAAGAGCAATGAAAGCAAAAGCCAAAAGAGAAAAAAACTAAAGAATGTTCAGCACTGACATGCAAATACCTTAAAATAACCTATAATAATAAAGAAACACACCTTGTAAGTGAAAACAAACCTGTCCCATCAATTATTTTACAAAGAGCTCCTTCAGATTGACAGATGACAAACACCACCACACAGCTGGGATTTCTAATGCTGATTCACTGAAACACGTACGAACCTCAGCTCAGCTCATGCCCCCATATCTGATACTGCGCCTTGAGAAGCTGTTTACAGATGACCATGCAGTTAGTCTGACCTTTTTTTTAAAAATTCATCACAACACGTTTGATCTCTGGTTTCTGCTGTCCTGCCGTCTGCGTGGCTTCTCCTCCCGTCAGCCACATGTTGTATACGCACAAACCTTACCAGGCACAGTTAAGACACTTTCCTCTGGTCTGCTCCTGCAGTCTGGGTAAAAAAACTGCAATGAACAAAGTCCACGAGACCGCTCGGAGACGAGAGAGCACAGCGGGCCCCCTCCTCCTCCCCGCGTCTGCAGGAGCCTAATGAAAGTTACTGACGTGACACTTTACATCGTCCAAGCTCAAGACCGTTCCCTGGTCGTTGTTGTTGTTGTTGTGCTTGTGCTTCTTATCGGAGCAGCGACACAACTTGTACTTTATCACCTGAGAGGGGTAATAAACAGAGCGGGTCACCACGACAATCAGCAGTTTATGGCTCAACGAGGATGTAAAGTATCCACTGTGCAATTTTTCATATTTTATCCAAATATCCATTCAATTATATATTCTGTAAGTTTTATTTCCCAAAATGAAGGTCTAAATACAAAGGGATTAAACTGTGGTGGGAGAAAACTTTTTGTTAATTTGTTTGTTTATATTACGTCGGCCCACATCTATTAAAATTTTAATATGGAGTTTACAACTAGTGGAATCTGCTTATAAAATACAATTTTGTACATTTTGGCTCCCCTAAGGTTGCTGAAACACCCACATTCCCAGAAAAGAAATACAAACTACATGACCTCAGTGTCCTCAATGGTCCAGTAACTACAACTTTATATCAGTAAATATTTACATGCAGCAGGATTATAATTCTATTTAATCACTTTCCAGAGGAGGTCTCACCTCATAAAGGTAATCAAATATCTCCAGAATGGTGAGTATGCTCGCTCCGATAAAAAGTCCCATCTGACCACCGATATCACCTGGAATAACAAGATTCAAGCTGATAAAAAAAAACATCATCAACCATGAAGACAGACAGAACGTCGACAGTACACAATACTGTACCTAAAAGTCCAGCCACTTCATAAGCTTTCTTCTGCTCAATAGTTTCATAGTTGAGAGCCTCAAAAAAGATGTCTAAAACCAGAATATTCTCTCTGTGGATGAAAAGAAAGCAAGTCAAACCATTATTATTCCACTTCAGGGGACACTTTACTCTGAGTCAAACTATTCAGCATTCATAGGCGTTTAATGAATAGCTTATAACACACTATAATGTAGTTGTACGCAGATATGAATGTTTATTAACGTATTTGTTAATAGCTATAACACCTCCTGTGGGCAGCCACAAGAGGAGGCTGGTGAGTAAACATAATGAATGACAATATAATAAAATATGTCTTCAAATGAGGAGTTTTAACTGTTGACAAATTATCCTCGTATATACTTATTACTACGTTCTAGTGAAACCATTTATTAAATATCTATATACAGCGTAGAGTAAAGTATTACCCCATTTTTTATTTGCTATTTATCTAGTTTTCCTTTTCAGTGCGTTGTTTGCGTTTTACAAAAATGCAGATTGACGCTTACTTAATATACTGCTCAGATTTGTTGTATTTCTTTGCCAGATATTTCGCGGAGGCCTTGCTGGGGATCTTGACGAAGGACAGCTCTTTGCTGTATCTGGTCATGTTGCACGGCGTCTCGCACACACAGAAATCATTGTCTCTCTCCACCAGGAAGTCTGCGGAGAACAAAACCAGAGCTCTGTTTGACCTTTTGAACAGATCAATGCTGCTGTGACTTTGAAATGTCACGGGATGGTGTGTGTGTGTGTGTGTGTGTGTGTGTGTTTTGCATCTGTTGTGTAAAGACGTGGACGAAGCCTTTTTTCTTACCAAGAGCTGGGTCAGCACATTCTTTGTACAGCTCAGGGGTGCAGTAGGGAGCATCGCCTGCAGTCAAAGCGGCACACACTCACAGTAAAGTAATTTACGTCATTAAAGTAACTCTAATGCAACGCACAGTAATAAGTAAGAGGATCCCTACCGGGCATGTGCACCATGCGACAGTTGCAGTTGTCCACCAGGTAGCGAGTTTCGCAGTCGATGCGACAGGCTGTGATGCTGTAACTGTCAAAGAAGTCTGAATCCATCGCCGTCACCTTACAGTCTCCCCAGGGAGGAGGAAGATATATCAGCTGCAACAAACACACACCGCTTATTATACAAACGCAGTATTCACACTTATACATACTATTGCTGACACTTTTAGTTAGTACATACTGTAGAAAGTCAAATACAATGTATACTGTTGTTTTGAAATGAAAATGTAGGTGAATAAAAGTAAATTAAAGCAAATAAAGAACAACAAAAAAATCAAAAAGAGGATGCTTCCAGTTATTAAAGAATGCAAAAACAGGAATAAAACAGCTAAATCAAATTACATTTTATTCTATATCTGTGTAAATACAGTAAAGTGATATACTGTAGATTAAAATGACTTTAAAGGATATTCTGGTGTATCACAACTTAAATAGTTTTTTGCATTTTATTGCAATATGGCTAAAAAAGAAGAGCAACAGGTCCAGAAACACCAGCAGTCAGAGGATCGTGCAGGTTTTAGATAAACATGTTTAAACATTTGTACAAAGATGATCAAAGAGGAACGGATTCTACCCTCTGCTCCTGACAGGAAACAAACGTCTGAAAGCCGGGCGCCACGCCAAAGCCGAGCTGGTCAATGAAGGACGGCTCGTCCTGACTGTGGATCTGAACTTTGACGCCGGCTTCAAATGAAGTCTCATCTGCAGAAATTCAAAGAATGTTGAATCAGAGCAACACTCCGTGAAAATGTGTTTCACCAATGAATCCAGAGTTTTGTCTCTGAGTGGCAGTGGTGGAATGTACCTACATTTACTCAACTAGTGTACTAAAGTACAACATTGATGTTAATGCAACATTATACTTTAAACTACATCTCAGAGGCAAATATTGTAATTTTGTCTCCATATTTGTCTGAAAGCTTTAGTTTCTTTTCAGATTAATGTTTTTCATAACCTTCCTTTGCAGTAAAGCTGCAAATATTAATTTCTCTCCGTTGTCACCTTTTGAATATAAATATATATTTAAATGTAATAAAGCAGAACATGCATCTCCAGATTTGTTGATTTTGAATTTGAATGTTTCAGATAAACAGATGGTTTTAAATGTTTCTTTATGGGTTGAGAACATTCTCCTACTTCATAAGATAAACACACTTTTTAAAAACCTTATTGCATCAGCTGAAAAATTCATCTTCACAAAACTGAAAACAGGGCAGTTTCTCTGGGCTCATGAAAAGTTGACTTTTTAGAAACGTGGTTCTAAAAGGACAGCAACGCTACAAACATATGATCTTATAGAATATGATGCAACCAGCACAACCTTAAACATCTACAGCAAAATGCAACATAAACATTAATGCATCAGTAATATGATTAAAAATACATCATATATAATAGTAAAACACTGACTGGGAACATTTTACTGCACAATCAGTACTTTTACTTTTGTTATTTAAAGTACATTGAGCTGAATACTTACAACGTTTAACTTAAGAAAGGCTTTGAATGCAGTGCAGTGTTCTCACAGTGTGGTGCACTTTCACTCATCTGAATACTTCTTCTACCACTGCAGAGTCTCACCCCCTGCGGTGCTGAGGACCGCCCACGCACACTGGGACACCTCACCTGTTTCTCCCCAGATAGGCAGGTATTCATCCTGCTGAATGTCCAGCATGACCTCCAGTCCGTTACCCATACCTCCCTTGTTGGTGAAGAGAGCAGGGCGTCCGTCACCGCCGGCGTTAAAGGTGTAACACTTCCCGTAGCGAGTGAAGACCTGAGAGACACATGAGAGATTTTTTTACATTAGCTTCTGCAAAACTTCAAACGGTTTCTCACCAATGCTTTCCCACTGGGGGGCAGTGTTTGGCTCTGCTTCTGTTATGGGTGTGTGAACATGTGTGTGTGTGTCGACGACGACGGAGATAGCGTGAGAGAAAAGGAGGAAGAGAAGGAGGAGAGGAAAGAAAGAGCGGATGAGTAGAGGAGAGAGATTAGAGGGAAGTGATTAAAGGAAGGCCCCCTGAGAGGTTTGTGGGTTACACAATCAAACCAGTGAGGTGATGTAGACCAGCAGACTGGGGATTTAACGTTCCCTCGCATGCTCTTTATGGCACTTTATAATGAACCTGATGTTACCATGGAGACCAAGCATCCCAGCCAGTGAGAATGCAGCCTTCACTTTTGATGAAAGCCAAGATGTTAGATCGAAAGCTGCGTGTGAGATACCAGCAGAAAACCCACATGACATTTTTTTAAAACAGCCCACGAGTGCACGGCAGTAAATAAAACGGATGAATACTGAGCTTTGAGGGTTAATCTCGCACCAGAGCGTTTAGTGTAGTACGAGTCACATAATCCACGAAGGGAGAATAAGGGAGAGAGAGTGGGAGAGTAGGGAGCAACGGAGAGCAGGGACGTAAAGCGAAAGGGACAGAAAGAGAGAGAGGGGGGAGAGGGAAGGGGGGCTGCTAACGCTCGGGGCAGGCTATTGTTCAGCGTTATGGCACAGAATGACATATCTAGGATTAGAGAGAACAAACCAACCAAGTAATTGTTGAGAAAGAGTTTGGGTCCTGCCACGGGCAATTTTAACATTCCAGCCATCTATCATGTAGTCAGTTAAGAGACAGCTGGTTGTAAAAGCAAGACATCAACCCGAGGGAAATGCACGCCGAGCAACAAATAATAGTGTGCACACATTTGCACTCATGCTGACAGACCTGCAGGTGTGTTTGTCAGAGTGTTTCTTTGAGAGGGACTACAGCTACGCTACAAGTTTGCAAGGATAAACCTCCATCTTTCCAATGTCAGAATCAGTGCGGGGGGGGGAAGTGTCCGAACATTTATGTACCTTTAAAAAGCCGACAACCCTACAAACGCACCCACTTCACACTGTGATTGGCCTGCTGTGTGTGGAGGTGAGAAAGGGTTTGAACTGCTCTGACGAGCTCTGTTTCTTCATTTGTTATTCAACCATTTATTTTATTCTTTTCATCTGAACAGTCAAGTTGCAGCTTGATCTCCCTCCAGGAGAGAAAAAGTACTCGTGGTAACCCACAATTTAAGACAACATCGGCGCCTCTCTCCTCTCTTATGATGAGAAAGTACAGCTAAAGCTATTTGGTCAGAGACTTGAGCAAATGTTGACCCGATGCTGCAGCGAGACAGAAAGTCAGGCTCATCAAAGTCATTAGGGTTCATCCTCTGTGGGCCGGGGCAATCCGTTCTATCGTTGGTAACATATTTTAGTCTGGACAGACTGTCGTTGTCATCCATTTAAGCAGGTATCACGGCGAACAATCATCCGGTAAACAGAGCCTCATTTAAACTATATACTCTTTCTCTTCTTATCTTCTTTCATCAACCTGCTGCCGGTGGCCTTCACTGCACACTCATTCACACGTATTGATCTGTGAATCCTGCTGGCTCGTGAGACATCTGTAAGAACTCACCCCAGCTATCAGAGAGGCTCTTCCCTTTCTGCACAAATGAAAGCATAAATGTGTCAGGTCACACAGCGGCTGCACTTGCTGTACTTCATAAATAAATAAATCATTACATAAATGTAAAAACCATATGTATGACGGGAGCATGATGTTCGCCAGCATCTTGATTGATACGCTGAAGTGAGGCGATGTCGGCTAACAGTCGTAACCTGCTTCTTGTTGAATAGTTGATGTGACAGAGGTGGTAAGAATGAACACATCAAACATGTATAATGCACAAAGTCTGCACAGAATGCATACGGCTTGTTTCGGCTTGTTATGAGGAATTAATAAATGATTGTGCGCATATGAAAAAAAGTTTTCTGCAGCAGAAATCATAAGAAACGCGAAGGACGATAGGTGACAAAGAGAAATTCTGATTTCTGAAAGTTCAGTTTACTTGTTAATTGTGACCTGTGTATGCTTTTATCACTCTTTTGCTGTTAAGGTACTTCAGAAAATCAATCCTCTTTTTCCACAGAATTGAACACATCACCTACTGACTGCGGTTTGAACAGGGTATAATATTCAGAGCTCTGTGATCAATAAAGTTGTCACTCAGACGCAATTTCCCATGTATTGAAAAGCACTCAACAGAGCTCTGCTGTAATTAATCATTATGCACATGATTATACATATCTGTTTTTAGAGCCACGTCGGGTTTTGAATGAATCCCTGAACCACAAATCCATGCACTTTCTCATCCATTTAGCGAAGTCTTGCAATCTGTGAGCTGGTAAGAGTTGTCTCAGCCGGGTAAATTCAATCCATTAGCGCTCTGTTGTTTCACGGGGACGTTTTCAAAGATTTTAAAGCCGTCTCCGTTAAGTGCCAACACTTTGACTGTTATTATGCCGTACGCCGAAACAGCTATCTCTGGGAAAATGCTATTTAAATGCAACAACAGCGAGCAGCCAGCGGCCCACGATGACCGGCACTAAAACACATCCACACTTCTTTGCATCTTATTGTGCAGCTTGTGTAATTTCCGGCTCTTTATCCGACTGGGATTTCAGATGACCTGGAAAAACTCGTTGCCTTCATACATGAATAAACTTTATGGAAATAAATGAATTAATATTAATAAGACTAACAGCGTACGGCCATGCCAGCAGCTCTGTGAGGCTTTATTAGGAAAAGATAAACATCGGCATGCTAAAATGCTCACAATCACGACGCTGATATGGTGATTTTATAACAAGTATACTGTTTACCGTGGTCACCATCTTAGCTTAGCATGCTAGCAGGCTACGGTTTGATAATGATAAGTACAGCAGAGGCTATTAAATGTCTAGTTCTGCAGGTATTTGATCATGAACTTAAGTATTGGACAAATCTAAATATTTACTTGATGATGGATTCTCAAGTTCTAATCTTCTGTCTATTAGTTGATTATTCATTAATCTCTTGTTACATGTTAAACGTTTTTTTGAGTATTTTTTGTATCAAAATCTCTTTTTTCTTTAAAACCTACAAATATCTTTGATGACCTTGAACTCGGGGTGGTTAGATACATTTCTCAGATCAAAGGTGATTTAGTGTGACAAGCAAAACCCCATCCATCATTTAAAACCCGGAGCAATGTTATACTGTGTTTGGATTTCCGCTCACAAAAACTTTTGTTTACATTTCAAAAGAATGTGGCTGAGGTCTGATTTATTCAGTTCTACCCTCGTCCTCCTCCTCTTGATCTAACGTGTGCCGTATTCCCATTTTCAATATCTGTACCAAATGTCATGGCAATTCATCCGATAGAGTAAAAAAAATTCAATATGACCATTTATTGTCTTTCAAATAAATCGTATCGTGTTGAAATCATATAGCGAGATATCACGATACGCAAGTAAGTCATCAATCACATACTTTTTGAATTTCTCAGAAAATCTGATCACTTTGCACTAAAGTTCTTAATTCAATGAGATACTCAGTACTTCATCGTGGACCGATGATTAATTTCAGTTTACACTCCTTGCGATGGGTGATCTTGGCGTCAGATCACTACCGTTTGTCAGGAATAAAAGCATCATCAGCCAAATCCCCCCCCCCCTTTGTTTGGTTCTAAAATGAATAGCTGACTCACCACGCTAAAAAAGGGTCTTGGGTGGAACAAAGAGCCTCTCCACAGAGTAAATAAACTACAGGCAGGGCATTGAAAGCCAGAGGCAAAGAGGAGTTTGTGTGTGTGTAATAACGATGCCCTGAACATGGAGTCAGACCCTGAGTCACTCATCACTGATGGTCAAAATAAAAAAGTCAAGAGTAGAGTTAAAATAGAATAGGTGGAAGAGAAGCACAGGGCTCCTCTGGGAGTATGGATAACTAAAAGGCTTCTTACAAAAAAGCCTTCTCTTAAATAGAGACAGCAGACCGAAGGCCCTTCTCTACTGACAAAACACTACAGAGATAACAGCTGCATGAATATCTGCCATTTTCATGCCAGTGGTTTCAAACCGGTCACAAAATTGGAAACCTATAAGTGAAAGTTTAATATCTATATTTTATAAGCATTTTAAGCTTCATTAGCGGCGTAGCTCCAAGGTTGGATGTCAGTCTGTTGAACGGTCGGTCCACCACTTTGGTCCAGACTGAAATATCTCAGCTATTGGAAGGCTTGCCATATAATTATGCACAGGCATTCATGGTCCCCAGAGGATTACGCTCAGTGACTTTGTCCCCTGACTTTTCCTCTAGAACCACGATGAGTTTGACATTTTTGTTTTTTTATTAAAATGTCTCAACAACTATTGGATTGATGGCCGTGAAATGTGGTACAGATATTCCTGTTCCCCTCAGGATGACTTGTAATAACCTTGGTGATTCCATAACTTTTTATCTATTTCTTGAGACATTTAACGCTAAATCCCAAATGTCAACATGGTGTTGCCATTGGAAATGACAAAGGAGCAACAAAGTAAGTAGGAGTTATCCTCTGGTGACCATGAATGTCTGTACAAAATTGCATGGCATGACCATCTGAATAGCATTACCGCTAGTTGACTAAAAAAGCAAGGAAAAGGTTTTATCAAAACCAACTAAATAATGTATTCGTTGGGGATTGTTTCAAGAATTTGGCTTTTGTCTACACAGCCAATTTATCCTTTGAATATTGGACCAGAATTTAGCAGAACTGTAAAGAGGCTGAACCATTGTATTTTTCTGGAGGTCAAAGTCAGAATAATGAGTGAGCATTGATCATGCAAATCAAGACCATCATGTCCAAAGCATTGACTGTTGGATGACACCTTGGGGCGGCGCAGGCTGCCGGGCTGGACCGAGTAATGATCACCTAATCGCTTCAGATGGCAAAGTTCTCCTGAAGTTATTGACAACAGGGGAGAAAACAGCGGCCATGAGCTGTTATAAACCTTTCCAGTGCTCGAGGAAAATGAGTCAGAAATCAGTTTAAATGTCAGAATTCAATACTTTTAGGAAACCATCATCTGTCTCCGTCTCACTTTACCTGCTGCTTTGTAGATGAAACATCATAAAGAACCTCCTCCACTATTGTGAGGGGATCTCTTTATCTCTCACATTTGGGATTTCAACCACCAACTCCACACACACAATAGAAAGATTTCTAACCCTCCAACATTTCCTTCCTCCCTGGTCTGCATCACTCTTCCCTCCCTTGTGTCTCCCGAGCTATGATGTTCTTTCCCCTGTGGACTCCTGCCGCACTTCCCCACCCGCCCATGCTTCATTTGATGAATATTTCACAGGCCAGTAGAGACAGTCCTCCTCCTCGCTCATACTATTCTCAGACGCCGTCCGGGCTCTCAGTACTTATCACCTTCAGAGACGATAGCATCATAACGCCGGGTGAGGGGCACCTCAGGAGAGCGGGGAGCGTATCATATGAAGAAAAATGGAAGTGTGTATTCACTTAAGTTATATATGCCTCAGAGAACTGCCTCTATCTAAAAACCAAGACTGTGCCGACCTATCACAGCGTGACAAAGTGAATTTGAGATATGGGTTGAATCAGGCAGGTGTTACAACGTAATACCTCAACGTGCAGCAGGTGAGAGAAGAGGTTGTTTTTTAGCATGCATGGATGCAAACCGATAGAACTATTCACATCCTTTACATGAGGAAAAGTAGTTATACAACCGCATTAAAAATTATACTTTTAACAGCAAGAGTTACTTTAAATATCAAAAGTAAAAGTACTCATTCTGCAAAAAGAGGGCGACTGATATATTATTATGTGTCTTCTACTTTAACACTATAAGTTGTCTGGCCAATAAAGTCACAAATACTAGTTAGGAGAGAGGTTAGAGGGGATAAAGTTACAGCAGTAAACGTACATCACTTCTGATATTGTGGACAATAACTCTTAACACAGAATTAGTAAATGATTTATTAAAAAAGTTATTAGTTACAACTTTCAACACGTTTAGAGCTAAAACCATTAGTCGATAAATCAGTTGGTCAATCACCATAAAATCAACATATGTGGGATTTAGACAGTTTGAAGATGTCACCTTTGGCTCTGGGAAACTTCGATGATAATTTTGCACTAGTTTGGGCGTTTTACAGCCCAAATAATAAATGAATAAATCCAGAAAATGATTAATCTGGAATTTAAAATAGCACCAACGCTTAACATCATTTTGATGGATGAGGCACACTGCGATCCAAATCAGCAGAGAATTAAAGCGAAACCTTCCTCGAGGAAAACGGGCGAAATTCACAACAAAACAACATAATAGCAGATCAAGCGGAGGCAGCAGAGCCTGCGGGGCCTCTATCTGTCTCTGAGGACAACTAATTGTTGGTTTAATGCAATCCCTGGTCTCTATGGCGGATGGACTTGCACCACACACTGTGAGGAAATAACGCCCTGAGGGAAGGTTCCCTGTGATTCCTCCCACCTGCCTTTCTCCGAAAATGAACAGAGAGGGAAATTTCTGTTCAAAAGCAACTTTAAATAACTGCTGAAAAATGCAGTGCAGGAGCTGCTCGGTGAATAATGGAAATGGTCTTGTGAATTTGGATGGGCGACATAAATGTCTCAGAATTGTCAGTTCACATTCATTCAGAGCTGTTCAATAGAGGCTCTTGCAGTTAGCAGCCTCTCTTATTCTCTCCCAAGTGACCAAAAGTAGAGTAGAGTGAGATGATAAATGGCTGCTTTAGAGGGCGAAGACATTCACTTTCAGCCAGTTATGTGACGCAGTTGTAAGGTACGATATAATTATATAAAGTAAAATAGCTCGATGGCAGTTTAAAAGTACTTGCACTGCTTGCAAATTGTGACATGTACCATTAATCTCAGCATCATCACAGCCTCCCCTTCCTCTCTCTCCATCCCTTGTGCCAACCTCCTCTGCATGTCTCAATCCTCACCGTCGCCTACAAATCTCCTGCCTGCCTGCTTGTGCCAGTTGTATATATGCAGAACCCACGCTCGGCAGAGAGGACATCCCAGCGGCAGCTACAGTAGCTGCCTGCCCTACAACTCCAGAGTGCACCGTCCTCTCGTCACGCACAGCTGAGTAAACATCGAGGGATAAACAGCCCCGGGCCCAGTCGGGCCTTACTACAGCTGAGGGCACTTAGAGTAGCAGACAGCAGGGTTACCCAGGATTAAATCCTCATGTGTCAAGTGCAGGTTGTGCAAGAAAAAATATGTACGTGCAATGCATAAAAAAAAAAAGGTAATAGATGAAAAGAGAGTGACATGATAACATGAATTTGAGACTGAACAAAGTCATTCTAATAAAGCAGACATGATATTGTAACTGAGCACACAGTCTCTGAGGAAGGCCGATGTAAAGGTGTCTGACAGTCAGACACAAAAGAAAGTGTCCTTGTGCTCTCTAAGCTTGCCTGCAGGGTGCAGTAGTTTTTTTTCCTCGCTTCCATCCTGTAAAGTGACCGCGCCACCCACTGCAGGGCCATCAGGTCCCAAACCACTTTGTCATGTTTCCTGTCAGGATGCTCTCAACCGCAGCGTTGATGAGAAATGAGACAATAAATCGGACAAAAACGAGGCTAAAACTAAGTGAAAAGTTAGACAAATATCAAAATGGACAAATTATTACTGTTGGGCCAACCAGACTTGAAAGGCCAGTTTTTCTCCAGTTCTCTCGCACATGGGCTTATTTATTACTCTGCAACAAGCTAATTATTCCAAATTATATTATCAATACAATATATACATTACACAGTTTGTGAAGAATGCAAATAAATAACCTCATCGCACTAATAAGTCGGCATCAGTGCTCTGACAACCCGCTCCCTCCACTGAGTAGCCTCCAAATATATTATGTATATTTTAACATGTATATATTGTTTCATCATTATCTTATCTGTTGCTATAGGCTAAGCACACTAACTCTACACCACATCCCCAGATGGATCTCTATGAATAATCCCTATGAGCCTAATAATGACGGGTCGTTTCAGGTGAGTTTGGATTAATCTCCAGAGACAGATGATTGCGCGTCCGTCTGGCTGCAGAGCCCAAGACAAAAGTTTATCTGTGAATGACATATTATTAGCTGTAGTAGGTCGTTATATATAATATTTCTGGCTTACAATGGTTAGATGTTTGTTGGCAGCTCCAGTATGTATGTGTGTAAATGTCAGTCTGTCAATATATGTGTGATCATTTGAATATTCAAATTTGTGCGGATGTCTCCTCAGTGCATGTCTAATAATATGCATTGTATTATAATGAGCCGTAATCATCTTCCAGCAGGATGGAGGGAAATTAATTTAAGAAAGCCAAGAGGCTGTCATTTCACCTGACACCTTGAACTCCCTAATGGCCCCAGAAGGCTCCCCAAATTGCATGTTTCACTTTGCACATTCACCCGGACTTTTCTCATAATTTACGCTGACTGAAATCGATACCGTCTTCACTCGCTTAATTAAACTGTGTATCATGTTAAAGTTACTTTTAATGACTTTTTTTTCTCTAAGTTAAGGCAAATCCGCTTAAAAAGAGTTCCCGACCCCTTTTCCTCACAGGGTTGCTGAGGTGCGGCTCCTAATGTGTGCTGTGAGAGACCTGACAAAAGAAATGCTGTGGATGCTGTGCAGCAGTCAGACGGCTTCCTGGAAGAAAAAGCCACATAAATAAGTAAAACACTTCATGTTCTAAGGCGAAATAAAGACCGTAAGTAAGTATAGACATATGGTAATATGTCAGAGGGTAACACTACACATACATGCAGGGATGTGCAATGAGGATGCTGTGATGGATGATGCGTGACATACATACATCTCCATTCCTTCAGGACATCCTTCGTAATACACACACACACACACACACACACACAGCTCAGTTGCACAATAGAGTACTCATAGATTTATTTCAGGAATAGCTCCATGATTCAACATCTGAGTGGCTGTAATAACGCGTAGTTGAGCTCCTCAGGGGGATGAGCTGGGACCAGCTCGTACAGTAGATTCGCCCCATGTTGGAAACTGGACAGCAAGAATCACTGCAGTCCCGAGCTTTTGATTAGCAGCCAATTTGATCATCGGGGACCGCATCCCAACAGCGGAGAGGGAGCCATCACCCTCGTTAGTCAGGAAACATCAAAACACAGATGGTGGTGCTGCTGGAGCGGAGCACCTCTCTGTTTCTTTGCAGCTAACAAATCCCTCTTTCCTCACTTTCATTTTGCTATTCCCAAAATACCACTCAGCAAAAGGTGGGACGAACCTTAAATTAATGAATGCAGTCCTTGCGGGACTGCCGTCACTTTTTGGTGCAGTTTAGAGGGCGGGAAAACTGTCAGGAGGGAAAAAAAAGGCCCTGCGGCTCTTTCCCTGGAGTGAACCTCCTTCTTGTGACAAATTTCACACTCTGCTGAGAGAAATCCGCTGAGGCTTTAGATTTGCCAGCCTGTCACATGCTGTTGCTGAATACCGAGAGATTAATTCATTTCGCAGATGGTTCGTGTGAGCAACCCAAGACACCCAAACTCGCAGCATTCACGCCGTCACTACCTGCCCAATCTCAAAGGGACAACGAGGAAACATTCAAGCTGGGAGGCAAGATAACACACGGCACGCACAAAGGTCAACGTGTCGAGCAATATACATGAATCCTGTATAATATGCAATAGTTAACATAGCCTCGTAGTGGTGAGCACGACTCTGCACCTCACTTCAGCTTTACAGAGTTTCAGCTGTCCGACTCGTCATATTCAAGTGCTAAAAAAACGACTGTGCACCACCTGTTCAACACCAGACAGCAGCCAGGCAACGTTAGCAGGTAGCTGGTGAACATGGCGGAGGCTTCATATCCAGACATTTCCCTCAGGAGTTTGTGAAGCCAAAACTAAAAGAGGATCCATGTCTTACATTTATCAGGTGGCCAGAAAGACAACGTTGCTCTGTAACTGCTGGATGTGTAAGCAGCAGTTTGCTGACAAGTTCTCCAACTTAAAAAGCGATAATATAATGTTGTGTTCACAAATTTCCGCGGCCCCAAGCGACCAAATAAAAAAAAAGTTAGAGCAGGTTTGACGATATAATTTTTTAAATATTAATGCAGTTGCAGGCAGCAATCATTAAACAGCATATCGCTTTATGCCCCGTCTCCTATGAGTCCTCTATCAATGAGCAGAGTTATGTTAAAGACCTCATCATGCTTCACACAAAAGCCGAGCTCAGACGGCGGTAAAAGTATATTAGAAGATAAGTATTAAAAGTAGTTTCTTACATGTCCACCTATGATTTATCGCTAATTCTTTTTGGAGAGATTGAACGAAAATACTTTCAAGAGGAATGAGCCATAGTTCAGCCATTCATTTTTTGTGTTGTGTATAGTGTTTCAAAGAATCAATCGTTGTTGTATTGCCTCACACTGTGTTTGTTTCTTTGTTTGGTTAGATGGATGTGTGTCTGTGTGTGTGTGTGTGTGTGTGTGTGTGTGTGTGTGTGTAGGGGGAGTAAACACTCAGGTGAAATAGGATTCCTGCTGTGTCTTGTCAGAGAAAAAAAGGACAGCAGGCAATGACAGAAACAGCAAACATGTACCACACAACACTTTCAGTCCAACTAAAATCACATTTATCCATCCTAAATCCAGCCTAAATGATGTCATCATGTTTTTATTTGTTGATAATATATATACATTCCTTTATATAATAAAAAAACTGTTATATAAAGGAAGAAAAAAAAGATGTTTGGGGTTAAAACCTGGCATGTCTGTGTTTGATTGACAGCAGCTGGCAGGCTGAGTGAATGGATGTAGGAAGAGAACTGGATACAGCAAAGGAGGCGGGGCCCTGTTCAATCCAATAAAAGTTGCCCAGTGGCGCATGAGGCCGTGCAATCGGACTCACAATCACACAGCACTCATATGAGTCACAAAGAAAGTCCGAATAGTTCTGTGGCTTAAAGGGAAACAGCTTTGTATCATTGCAATGTGGGTGGTATGTGCAAATGAACTATGTTTGGCTTCCGTGCTGCCGGTGCCCGGAGCTGTGGGGCTCTGGGTTCTGGCAACGTGGCGGGATGTTGATTGTTGTTCGTGCTACCCACATTGTGGTGATACAGTTTCCTTTTAAAGCAGAGAAAGAATCCCGAAGTTAAAGTCACACTAACAAGACAGGGAGTTTAAAAAAACAAACTAAAAGCAAACAGAAAAACACTGCGGGTGTGAAAGAGTGAGTGCAAATTGAAATGGCAGAATTATCTGAGGCCATTTGCGAAACATTCAAAAATAATTGGAAGCTGCTGAAAGTAAGAAAAAAAATCATTTCAAACAATATTTCACACAACCAGGAAATGATGGAGGGTAGCAATTATAAACAGAGGCATTACAATCTGTGACAAATGGATGTGAAATTGATTTGCATCTGTTAACGATTGTCTCTTATAAATTATTTCTCCTGATTTTTCTCCCTCGGATGGTTTTATGGATTTCTAATTTTTCTCTCTTATCAGTTAGTGGATGAAAAAAAGAAAAAGCTCTTCCGCTGATTTATTTTGTTAATTTTTTTCTGGGAAACGGGTTCATTTTATAAATGCCACTGAGCTTACAGCAAGTGAGCAGTGTTGGTGAAAGTTGAGGGTCAGGTCTGTGCAGCCTCTTCAACGGGCTGAGGTTGCCATGGTGACTTAAAAACGGGGATATTGGGAGGCTGACAGTTTGTTTGGACAGAGATTCACTGCAACCCTACAACAGGTGTCAGCTTGTTGTGAGAGCGCATCTGTCTGTTTATCTGCTCATTTTCCGCGAGTAAAGATGTGTTCAAGGTATCCTGCAGGGACGGGAAATAAAATAAATACCGCAGTCATCTTCCTTGTCTGGAGGCGCAGCTAATGAGAGGCATCAATTCGAGGCGATGGCGTCCTTGTTATCGAAAAATACACGATGCAATCAAATGGTGGCTTGATGAGCGCCTCGCTGCGGCACAAATCAGAGAGAAAGCAGGAACACACAGCACACCCAATCTGCAGCGGCATCTGCATATTGACAATTTGCGACGGCTTGTAAAACTTAAGTCTGAAAAAGAGGGGAAGTTTGAATTCAACTCTTATTAAAAACATCAGGATCCAATAGAGAGACTGTTGAAGCCAGCAGCATGAAAACTGGCACAGTACTGCTGAGGATTGGATGAGCTCCCTTGAGGGGAAGAGGAGGCAGAAAGGAGAGAAACATGGAATCATATGTCCATCAGTCATTTATAAACTCCTCTCCGCATGGCACAACTGGCTCCTTCATACGTATATCCTTCACAGCTCCCACATTGACATTCTATGAGCGTTCGAGAGCAGCAGCGCTCAGTGTCCACGGTGAGTTTACGTCTAAACCCTGCAGTCGAGCGGGTCATGAGCTGGTCTGACCGGTTGTTTACAGCAACTGAAAGGGAAACCGGAAACTTTCCTGAAAACCAAGATGAAAAGGCCTGCTCCTCTTTTTACTCTATCTGAGGAATACTGTGAGGGGTTTCTTTGAAGCTATACATTTTTGCAATAAACTAATGTTCTGCACAGTATGCTGGTTCACAGCAAGAAGGTCCAGAGGGTACTCCCAATGCATGCTGGGATATAGGTCCTGTCCCTTCTGTGAGATGAATGAAAATAAGCCGGTGTGAAAAAAAGGGATATATAGGATTGTTCAGGTACTGTTAACCTTCTGATTAATCCTCTTCTTTATATTCCATTTAAAGGCCCTGCACACCCACACAGGTGTTTTCACTTATTCCGGCTGTGACATGAGGTCATCAGACTCCATGCACCAACTGTAGTTGCTAAGTGGGATATTTTGGGCACTCTGAAAGTCTCCTCAGTACAGAAGATGGACTAGAAAATATGCAGTCTTGTGTACCTAAAAATGAGAGGTTACGACCGCTAAGAAACATATAATCCCTGATTTAAAAGTATGTTATCTTCCCCTTTTTGTGCCCCTGGGTGGAAGATAAAGGTTGCTTTGGTGAGAAAACTGAGGAAACCGTCTGTAATTTAAATAAATCCACACTCAGACTCTGGGTAAACTTTGGATAAATTGTTGTGTGCAACAATGAAGATATTATAAAAAAAACACCTCTGCAACCAGCTTTATGATGCTGCAGTCAGACCGAAATTCACTTCCTGTTCGTTTTCTGTGTGGAAAGTGGGGAGACACAAACGGCTCCGGTCGCTAATTGGCTCGCTTCATTCGCTTCACGGAATCAGCGTTGACCTGTGAAATCACATGTCCAACCAGTCTTATTCAGGAAATATTGTTATATTGTTGCTTTGTAACTGTGTGGTGAAAGAGTAAAAGCAGCAGAAAAGGAAGGACGCTGGTTCGTGACAGTGAGAGATGAATGAATGAAGTGAAAAACAAAAAGTGTTAAATTTAACGTTGCGGATGTCTCTCGTCAGCCCAAATTAATTTGTGTGTTCTACGAATCTGAGATGAACGTTTTTATCATATAAATGTAATGCAAAAGGTAGAAATTGCCTTTTTTTGTGTCCCGTCACCTCTCTCTCCTTCTCGTTGTTTGCTTTTTATCATGCTACCCTTTCTCCCTTCTGCTGTCTGTGCCTCCCGCCTTCACAATGTGGAACTTATTGTCACAGAACACATAATGAACGCCACTCAAAATGATCTCCACTCGCTGATATCAGTGTATAATTAAAACAACAGCGTCCTTAATAAGGTGTCAGAGGTGATAACACAGGGCTCTGATAACTCTTTAAAAGACGCACACGTCCACATGCAGGCACCTAATCACTGCCTCGTTACCAAACAATAAGAGTTATAATGAGAGGGACCATGAGGCCAAAATTAATTTGAAGGTGTAAGGATTAAAGCTCTGATTGCTCAGTGGCCTTCCCATAAGTAGGTTATTGTCTTAAGTTATAACCCCCCCCCACATACACACATCAGTTCTCTTAAGCATACTTTACATTATGCTACAGCTAAAGTTAAATTATGATAATTTTGGCTCAACAGTTATATTTTTAAGCTATTTGTTATGCTTCATATAAAGCCAAATAATACATATTTTCATATTAATAAAGGATCGGGTGTTCCCGGTCTTTAACTTCACTGTTTTGGTTCATTCTCAACACACTCATGGCGTCATCTTTGGCAGCAGAAAGCTGTTTTCAACGCTCTTCAAACCGACTGTACACTGTTTAGTCTGTCTGCCAAAAATGCTATTTGCGTCACCTTGACGTGAATTTACATATTCCCTTCCAGAAGCAGAACAACCACATTCAAAACCCCACGAACAACTAGAACGTATTACTACATTTAGTGCCTTACTCAGCATGTTGTGGGGTTAACAGCATGTGTTTAGATAAGAAGAAAAAGATAATATTGTTGTTTATTCAATATTCCTGTTTTGTTAGTGGCCTGAACAGCATTTCCCGTAACCACTGCAGGTTACATGTGTGTATTAACAGCAGGACAGAAAGGTGTGAACACTGTAGAAGACAGAGATTATATATATAGATTATAGACTGCAGAGATTATAGCTAAACAGTTAGAAACACGGCTTTAGAAGAGAAGGTTGGTAGATTTTATGGATGGACGAAAAAAAGACGATAAAATGTTACGATGATGTAAGTACCCCCACTGCCGCCTTGTGAGTTTAAAATAGAGAGGCTAAGTCCCGCCCCTTCCCTTGTCCCCAATGGGACTTCATTTTGGAAAAACATGCATGGGGAAAGAGAAATAATGTTTTCATCCCGTTTGAATTGTGCCATGAATTACACGTGATGTTTGTCAATTTAAAAGATAATTTCACAAGTCGAGAGAGTCGCTGTTTGTCGTGGGTTTACCGCTCAGCGAACTACATCTCTCGTCTTGCAAAACGTACACCAACACAGCCGATCACCTCGGCTTGCTAGCCAGGTGACTTAGCTAAGTTCCACGCCCAAATGTAACATTATCTTACGTGATGTGTTTTATCCAGCGACTCAAAGGAACGAGCAAGACCCGTTGTTTGAGTACATCCTGGTACGAAACACAGAGGCCTCATGGCTTCAGCGAGAGACGTCATTTACACGACTTTTAAAAGACTTTCTTATCGTGCAAAGTTAGACTAGTTAAACTTCTGAGAGCAGCTGCTGTAGTGGATACCGATAAGTCTTAGAATAAGGAAGAACAAGCTTCATTTTATCAAATGAGATATGGTACGGAGTTACGAACGCTCTCTATAACCTTCGAATATCAGGTCATCTTGGGAAGTGTATGAACTTTCTTGCATCACTTTGCTGACAAACACTTACTTTGAAGGCTGCTCAGAGGATTTAAAAGGCAGAAGCTCTTATTTCGTCTCAGAGGTCAGAGCCAAAATTACAACCTGAGGCTCTCTAAGAAGTGTGACGCACCGTTCCATCAGCCTTGTTTTCTGCAGTTGTGACTGAAAACATCTCGCCCGATCCCCTTAATTGAGCACTGAAGTGTCGTTGCGTCGGCGTGGACGGAGAGTAGCTGAACCGGCGGGGTCGTGCGGTGCAGACAGCAGCGTCTGCACCCAGCGAGGACTGACGACTGGAGCAGCATAATAACTTTCTGCAGCTACTTTAAACAGGTGTGTCTCTGACACCCAGAGAGAGAGAGCGAGAGAGAGAGAGAGAGAGAGCCGGGTCAGACAGCACGCCAAACAACTCTATACCTCGGCTTCAACTTCAGCTCTGCTCCGCTTATCAGAGCAGCAGAGAAACAACGACCAGCAGAGAGTAAACAACCAACGCAAAGCCAATTTGCTTTTCAAGATATACCTGTCATTGCCCGCAGCGCACGCCGCCGTGACTGATGTCCTCTATTCTGGGTGGTTATCCGAACATTACTCACTGAGTGGAAATGCTTGTTTTACCTAATGTCAATGCATAGTGACATGAGGGATGTGTTTAATTTCATTTCATTATACGAACAGTTGCATCATATTTGAAGTGAGTGTGTGGGAGGTAAACGGGAAAAAAACGTCCATTCATCCAAATGATGTGTTTGATAAAAAAGGACAAATCATTTCTCCACTCTCTTTGTTTGATGAGAGAAGTGATCGTTTTACATCTCACATATTTGTCTTTTCTCACATATTCGTCCGACACTAGTGGTGTACGAAGTCACAGAATAACGACTATTAGCGTGTTAAAATGCAGTAACAGATGGAGGCCCAGTGGACTCAATGTGGTGTAAGCTTTCCATTGCATGTGAAGTTGAAAGACGCACACAAGTACTCGTAATAATCAGTAATCAACAGATGAGCAAAAGAGATCTTCTTGGGCAGCGAGCAGAATTACAGGACTTTCAAGGGAGCCGTTCAATCCCCATATGATATCTTTTTCTTTTATTTACGCCCGAGTTGATGGATTTACACGCTGTAACCAAGCCACTGACATTTTATCACCTCAAACCGCTGATACAGCAAACTTGTTAGTTGCCCGCTAACGCATCCAGCAGACACAAAGCAACATTAGCATTCAATTGCAGTCTTGTGTTTGTCCACTTGATTGATGCACGTCCAATATTCACTCTCTTTTAGCGCTGATTTTGCTCTCCACCAACTCCTGAGGAAACATCTGGCTCTTTAGCTGCGTAATGCTTCACTATGTGCACCAGCTAGTGGCCGACTAGTGTCTGGCTGCTGTTTGGTGCTGGACGGGTAGTGTACTGAAATGCACCCTCAACTGCACTGCCATGCAAATAGTGTGTCGATGCTCCTGTGCTATTTGCATGTATTTGAATCAGGTAATAGCATACATTTGGGGAAAATGTTTCCCCTTTCTATGCAAATGAGCCTCATTGCTAAAACAGTCCAATTCACAAAAATCAGCAACACGCAGATACAGTTTTCAGAGAGTTGGTGGTAACATTATAAGTGTGGAATGATATTTTTTCTTTTGTCCTCCACTTCACGTCATCTTCTGAAGTCTGAAAGTGTGCATTTGAAAACACCAAGAGCCCTGACAGACACGGTTTCTCTCCGTCACGTTTAAATTCCTTTCCTGAAGTCTTGAGGAATGCCTCTGCACCTCTTCAGTCATGGGCTACAGCTCGCATGCTGATAAATTCACATTTCTTATTCTCTCTACCATTGCTGCACCACGCTGCAAAACGTTCAGGGTGTGCTTGCGCTGTAGTATCGTTAGTGCAATATCTTTTGTGAATTGGACCTTGAGATGGAGAAGATAGCAGTTGCAAGTGATTCAACGGCCGCAATCCATTCTGTGGGAGTTCGCCCATCAGTCCTTAGAGCTTTTTTTGCTGAAAACATTTGCCCCGAAACCAACGTTGATGAGCCAATACGTGAACTTCAGACATTATTGACAGTTATTGAACAGTCCGGCCATTTTGTCCTTTCCCCTTTCCTCCTCCCTGTCAGCCTGCAAATGTCTTTCTATCCGTCTTCCAACTCTCCTGTCAGTCTGCATTGTATTCTGTGCGATAATCGCAAAATGTCACAATGATAATCTTTCAAGAGAGAGCAGCATCCAGAGGAACCGAGGTCTCAACCAATCAACAATACCCCACACGCACAAATCCACACACGGGCCCCCGGCGAACTGTGGCTCCTGCCGACGTGCCGTTATTTCCCACGGAAACATTATAAAGTAAAAACAACAGATATAAGTGTTGCACAAACTCAGGCTGCCGGCCAGCGCTGGTTAACTGATTAGCTCAGTAATTGTGGTGGAAATGCCAGTCTGAGGTTGATATAAAAGAGCAAAAGCACATCCAGGAAATACTAATCAGTCTCCTGGCTGTTCTCCCAGGAGGCTGCTGCTGCTGCGGTTGTTGTGAATGCCACTACCTCCTGCAACAGCGCTTTATCTATGTTGGTTTGTGTTTCTGTGTGTGTGTGTGTGTGTGTGTGTGTGTTGCATATGTGCTCTGTTGTCTGACCCTCCTGGCAGAGACTCTAATATCTCCTACTTTCCCTCGGACGATAATAAAAATCGTTAATATGAGCAGAGTAAATTTGGGCAGGATTCTTCCGGCACATTAAAATAAATGACTCATTAAAGCAGTGTCAGTGTAAGACATGCAGACAGAGCCTTCCTTGTTCCCATCTCCCGCAGCTTTCTCCTTCCATTCAAAACCTCCTAATTATAAGCCTCCTTTTTTTTTTTGTCCTAAAAAACATGCCACCAGCTCAGTTTTTTCTTCTCCCCCCCTAGCTTTCATCCGTTTGTCCTTGCCTCGTTCCGTTCGTTTCTGCAACGTGTTTCACACCTGCAGTGACTACGGCCCACATCCTCACCTGTCACTACAACTGCTCCCATCTGTCTTTTCTCACTTCGTCCTGCCCTGCGTCCAATTCCTCCGACCTCGTCACACGCTGAGCCCCCCCGTTTGTCTGCGCACAGTTTTTGTGCAGTTTACACAGAAAAAAGAAAAGAAAAGAAAAAGAAAAAGACATAAAAGCAGGTTTATTCTGCAGCTGCCTCTCTGTCTTCTTCTCTGTGTGTTTGTGTCTCTGTCAGAGCTGTTTGTACTGTGGCAGGATGATTTCATGGTTTACAGGGTTAGTGCCGTCTGCTATCATTCAGCAGCGTTTACGGTACATGTTCCCCGACAATACCGGACTATTAGGAGTTTGTTTGTGTGTGTGTGTTTTTGTGTATTCCTGTGCATCTGACTGGATAACCTATTTTAACACATACAAAATGTTCTTTATGTTCTTAAATTCTTCTAACATAGCTTCATTTCTTCCACTCCGTTTAACAATACCTCATATATTCTGCACGTCTGTGCTGCTGCGCTTCATTAAAGCAATATCACATTCATACGGAGAGAAATATTAAAATCCAGTGTGTCATGTTTTCACGGTGGTCTTGTGAATGTGATTCAATCTGACATGGTAACCATGGAAACATTCAATACTGTCTTGATTTTAACATAAACTTCAGTGGGTGCCCTGCACATCATGTCTAAGGTTGTAACCATCCTGATCCATCTGATACAGACGCACGACTCACAGTGGTAGAAGTACTCAGATCCTTTACTTAAAGTTACAAAGAGGAACTGTTACTTGGTGTGGATTGTGGCGGTCCCTGTGGATGAAAGTGGTTTCCAAGATTCCCTTTAGAAAACCGCTCATTTTACTGCAGCAGGGTCTGACAGTCTGCTCCAGCAGGTCCTGGTTCTGGTTCTCACTCGCCTCCCTTCCCTCCAGCGGTCCCAGCAATACGACCTGGGTCTCCAGCAGCGTGGTGTCAAGTGTTGGCTCCCAGCTAATTATCCCAACCAATCACCAGAGACAAACGTATCTGCCTGAGCCTATAAAGACATTTTAAGTCGACACTGATGCCTAGCCACTGGTTTTGCTAAAAAAACGATGGTGTCGGGAGATATTGAGCGTCACAGCTTGACAACGCTTGACAAGGCGTTTGTCCCGCCACTGGCACTGATTGGCTGATCATTAGTTCCCCCATCGCTCGTTGAATCAATTGCTTTTTCAAACGAGGAACCGCTTCTTTGTGTCACAATGCCAGAAGAATCTGTCAACTTCAACTCGGTAGAGTGGCCAGATTCAAAGGTTCTGCACCCAGACAAGGAAAGGAAACACCTCACAGACATTTGAAACATGACGAGGAACCCAAACTAGACACCTTCTGTCGTAACGGGTCACAAGCCAAAAAGGTTGCAGACCGCTGGTTTGATCTTCACCAATACATTGTATATTATAAACTTATATATTTTTAATGTGACAACTTATATACCGTACTATAGCTGTCAGATAAATGCAATATAACTGATACATTTATGAATGTACTTTTACCTTCCATCACTGACTTCCCAGCCTCTCTGTCACGTCTATCAGAGGCCTTTGTGTCTCTCAGGCAGCCTCTGGAAACACACAATTAGCCTGATTTGGGGTCAGGCGAGTACAGAGGAGCTTGGTGGTCTGAACTACAGCATCATTCCTCCTCGGACTCCTCTCCTCCTTCACTCCATCCACCAGTCTGAGTCACAGCTAGCCCTTTGTGAGCCTGTCTCCGGCCCACACAGAGCCCTGCCTTCAAGTCACCTGCACTAATCCTCAGGATAAATAAACCATGTGAAAAGCAGCGCAGCCGACCCGGGCTATTTTCAGCCCATCTATGCTATTTTTTCCTCTTCTTCCTCCTACTTCCCCAGTCCGAAATGTCTTCATAGAAAAGCGGTTCCCCCGCTCAGGCCGGGGCAAATAGAGTGTGCTTGAGCAGCATTACTGATCCGTCTGGAAACCAGCTGGAGTCTCGTGGAGACGCTGTGTGGCTGTTCGCCCTTTAACAACATGGGATAAGATATCTCCGTGGTTTGAGATGAACACATTTGTTTTGGGTTATTAACGTGGGAGTTACAGTTAAAGCCATTGAAAAGAATGATTAGGCTATTAGTATGCGAACACAACCGGTGATGTGTTAAAGCTCAGTCATTGCCTTTGATTCCTCAAATTCAATTTCTGCCTTTTGTGGCAAAACTGCACGCCTCCTCTCTTCTTCCATCCTTCTTTCTCCTTTAACCTGCACTTGATGATGCACTAAACTACCCCCTACTACTCCCTAAAAACCCTCAGTTTCTCCAGTCTTAAGGGGTGGGAATCTAATGGCATAAAAAAACCAAATGTAAACGATTAAGAGACAGAAATGGAGATAACCTGCAGTTTAGTATCACTCAACTGGAGAATTGGTGCCACCAGCTGTTTATCTCAATGCACCCAACTCCTAAATATTCACATAATGTTAGTGGATGGAAATTAATTCACATTTTCTGGAAAGTTTTTGAAATTTTGAGCTATATTTGGATGGAAACGAGTCTGAGCTGGTCTATTTCCTTTGTGTTGTTTAAATTGTGTCAATTGTTATTGTTCTATTTACAGTAGACGTGCATTACGATGAGTAATGTTGGTGTGATGAGTAGTGTGAATGAGTGTTTCTGTATTGTCACCATGCAAATAGCTGCAGAAGCTTATGGTGATCTGACAAACAAACAGAGGTCTTCTCCGAGTTTAGGGGTTCCACATAATAACTGAATTGACATGCTGGCAGACTTGTCATTTAACATCGCTTTAAACTTGTTGGGTTTAATCTGCGGGGACGTAAAGGAGGTGACTGTTCATTAAAGTACCTGTTTGGAAATACGCTCGTCAAAGTTGCACTATGGCTCTCCTGCTCGTCCTGCTGCTGACAGTTGACTTTCGTGTACAGGATTACTCTCCATTATGAGGCCAGAGTATTCACCTGCTGATCTGGGTAATGTGGTTACTCTGCCCCTAAATCAGTCTTTGGAGGTGGTCAGCACTAAATACCACTCGTTCAGCACTTTGGGGCGAATATTAATTTAATCCTCCAAGTGTGTTTATCGCAGTGGGAAAACATTTAAGAGGCTATTTGGGGGACTTCCTAATTTCTCCACCTATCCTCTCTCCTCAAGATCTCTTCATCAAGATTTCTTTTTGTTTTGTTTTGTCTTTGAAAACTCTTGGCTCCTGAGTCGGAAAGTGAAAAGGGGGGATGTCATGGGAGCAAGGAGAACAAAGGAAAGGACATAAGAGGCAGGGAGGGAAAGGGAGATAGAGAGAGGAGAGAGGAGAGAGGAGAGAGAGGAGAGAGCGTGACATGAAAACGTAATGAGGATTGTCATGCCCATAGGGGCAGATGTGAGGGATGAACTGTGCAGGGGTTGAGATGAAGGAGGAATGCGGGCAAAAAAAAAAAAAGAAGCGAAAGACGGGGAAAACAAACGAGGATAAACACTGTGACCGAGAGGTGACATAACTTTGCTGGCTCAGAGCAGGAGGATGCGACAGGTTCTGGAGCCAAGATGTGGAACGCAGCTGTGCTGACCCGCACGCCGCTGGGCAGTGTGGGTGGTGGCTGTGCTACACATCTGTCGCGTCAGGCCACAAAACCCAGAGGAAATGCGAGCCTAAGTATATTCTTGCCAGGGGAAAGAAGGGCTGTTTCCCCCCCAGGAGTCTGGTTCTTTTCCAGTTCCCAACATGGACGGAGCTGTCAGAGAAATCGGAGCTCATCGTCACCCTCTGGGTTGCTTTAGGAGGGTTCAGGTTGCGGCTAAAGACCATCACTATATGAGCTTTACAGCAGTTTTACTGGAAACTGAACGCACTCTGGATTTGTTTCCAATCCTTCACTTCAGTGACAACCTCACGGTGCAGAAATGAAACTGGTATTTGGGATTTCAATGGAGTGCAGAGGGGGTTTTATATGTTTTATTCCACCGCTAGAGGGTTAGGGTATATTTCATATTACCGCTGACCATTTCTCCAAAGCATACCATAAATTTCAAATCTCCTACCTTTCACACAGCTATTGGATTTAGTTCTTGGCAGCACATTTTGAAAATGTACTTACTGAAACTTGAGAAGAGTAATCCAAATGTTTAGTCACCTTGACTATTTATTTGGCATCAAAGTCACTTCATCTCTGCTGCATTATGCATCTATGAGCAGTGACTGCTTTCAAACGTCAGTGACGTAATACAGAAACAGGATTTATAACAAACAGGCTGAAACATGGTCCTTTTTATATCAGCGTTTCTCAAACAGAATCCTTTTTACATTTACAGCGTCACACCGCCGAGCTGTCTCGTCTCTTCTCCGAGGTACAGCATGTCTCACATTTTATTCTACAAATGTGCGTCGCCTTCTCGAGACATGACAGCAGCGATCACAGCACAGACATTATAACACAACTGTCACGGCAGCAGTGTGCTGGGAGCTTGCAGACACACATCTATTCCCCGGGTAGAGCTGTCAAAGCCTGAGCTTGACAAACAAAAGAGGGCCAAGCGTCAGACCAAGAGAAGGGCTTGTCGTCACGAGTGGGACTCTTTGATCCGTTCAACTTTACTGGAGTTCACTGGTGAGTGGGTTTTTATAAGCACGGTTTCCCGTCTACTTCAGAAATACCTCCCGAGTCCAATTAGCAGCGATGATTCTCTGCAACTGTTGAGGAGCAGAAGGGGAGCGCTGGGTGCTCTCGATAGCTCTGTAAGAACTGCCGGAGCCATTTCTCCGCTCCTCAAAGTGTTTCTCTGGGTGAAGGAACACAATAACTTCACATGAGCCTGATTGGTTTTCCTTTTTCCTTTTTTTTTCTTCTTAAATGAAATCAACTATCCAAAGAGTATCATGATGGAAAAAACAACAACGTCAACGATGAAAGGAAAAACGATTCTGCCTCTGTTGCTTTGAAGCTGTTATAATTTCTTAACATTTTGGGGATTTTCAGTTAGATGAGAAGATTGCTGAAACCCTCATGTCTGTATAGTAAATACGAAGCTACAGCCAGCAGCTGGTTAGTTTAACTAAACGCTGAATTGTCTTTTTTTTGCAACTTCGCTTTTTGTACAGGTTAAACAAGCGAGATTTAATGTGTCAATTAGCGAGTTTTAGAGGTAATAGTAAGCGGATTTTGTTGGCCAAAGTCAAGCTAGCTGTTTTCCCGTTTCCAGGCTTCGCACTAAGCTAAGCTAAGCTAAGCTAAACTAACTGTCTCTTGGCCGTGGACACGAGACAGTGGACAATGTCAAACTATTCCTTAAAGCGGCTATGATTGATATCTTTTGATATAACAACGATGACAATGCGAAAGGATTCGTTTGTCGTAACGGAGCCACAGAATTATCACCTGAATCTGCAGCTTCCCTCGGCTTCCCTTTACAGTGAGTTTCAGCTCATTGTTTCACTGTCCGGCAGCAACTATATATGGTTTTCATTAACTCACACCGTTCACATGTCCTCAAGTGACATGAGAGACTGGCATTTTTTGCGCCCTCAAATCCATTGTTGTCATTGTAGACGCGCGGAAGTCGCTCAAAAGCGTTGCACCCTATTTTTCAGGGCGCAACGGCTTCACCCAGAGATGAAAATAGCTCAACTTTTGCAACCCTGCAGCGCACACTGCATGTCATGTGACAAGGAACAACCAATCACAGCCGGCAGATATCTTTTCTATCTTCTGTAAATATCAGACTATATGAAGAAGTTATTAATCATGTTAGTGCGGGGCTACCAAGAGCTTTACCATCTGTCCCACAGACTATTTTACTTGCGTCACCAACATCTGGTTGAAAGGTCGGCCAAAATGTCCGACAAATCAGGCAGTAAAGCTACTGTGACTGATTTACAGGGCTGGAAATGCATTTGTTTTGACTTTGTTTAGTTTAGTTATTGCAACTCAATCATCATCATCGCAGCACACAGGTTTTGGTTGCTTAGTAACAGCGGGCGCGGCTGGAGCACAACCTCCCAAACAGCTCGAATGAAAGGATGAAAGCGGCACGGACGGCGTTTTTGGACGCAACAGCCTTCTAAGAATTCTTTAGAAAGAAAACTCAGTTTCTGTTCAAACTGAAGTTTAATATCTCAGAAGAATCCTGTCAACGTGAATCTTGTTTTTAATTTGAAGCAATCAGGTTGAAGGTTTAAACTAATATTGTATCTAGCTCCCGTTTTTGGCACCGCTGTTCATCACACTGGTGTATTATTAAACACCACCTCAGGAAATATATTAGCAGTGAAGATGCAGAAAAATAAATGGGTACCATTTGAAATTCTGTGACAGGAGATGACAACATGCTCGGCTTTCTGTGTGTGCCATCAATTGGAAAAGCCTACCCCTCGAGGCAATCCCTCCTTTGTTTTCCACATAATATGGGAGGGCTTTATTTATTGTTTTAAAGAAGTGATCCTGTCAATTCAGTTGAGCGCTGAATATATATTCGTGTCACATACAGCCTGAAATAGTTTCTTATCAGGCTCTTTTTTTATTCTTTTGATCTTTTCACAAAGAACAGTCAGTTGGGGTATTCCTCTTTCCTTATTCATCAAGCACTTTGCAATGAAACAATGAAAAGATTAACAATGCAATGCATCAAAGACCGTCTTCAAAGGGAGAGCATTTTCCAGTTTTCTGGAGCTGTGCGGTGACGTAGATAACAAAGGGAAGTCGAAGTCGGAGAGAAATAAAGGCCTTAAACCTCTCCAGGGGGAACACCTCTCCGCCGCCACTACGTTCTGGCCGGATGCAATTTCCTGAACGCCGCAATGCTCTTCAAAGAGAAGAGAAATTGCTCCATCACAGTTCGAGAGCCAGGAGGAGGAGGACAGTTTAGGAAACAGTCTTGGACTTGTGAGCTACATAAATTAACTACCGGATAAATTATACATCCCCCTGAAAGTAGACAAAAAACACGGAAAGGTCAATAAGATGCTTGAGTGGGTGTTAGGACTACACACACACACACACACACACACACACACACACACACACACACACACACACACAGACACACACACACACACACACAGACACACACTATCAACAACTATTTACATGCTTAATGTGTGTGCATTTCATATTCCTTTGCTGAAATGAATTATTGAGGCAGAACTAAGCAAATGTTTGTGAGCATGTGCTCAGAACCAGAAGGCTGTCTCCAATCCAATCAGGGAAAAGTCATGATGTAATGGTTGGGGGTTTAGGAAAAGAGCACTCTGCTCGGCCAACAACTACTGCATCATTAAAGTGCCACAGAACCACAATCGTCACCTCTCAGTGCAAGCGACTGTTCTGTTTGAGGGGGGATTTAATATTTTAACTTCCTATTCTGAGGACAACAAACTCATTCAAGGCCATGTCATGTTTCAGGGTTCAAAGGTGGTCTTCACATCATTCTAATAAATCTTTTCAGACATTTTAACTTGCTATAGGAAGGAACGACTCGTTAACGACGGCTCCGTTCCCGGTCAGAGAGCCAGCAAACCCAGTACCAGGACCTCGAACCTGAAGCAGCTAAATAGAGCTCAGCCATCGTTCATTTTATTATTTACACCTGTGTTTCTCCTACCTGTCAAAATGTCTGCTGTGACAAAAGTCTATCTTTAGATTTATGTGGGCCCCAAGGAACCGAAAATAACAGTGAAACTTTACCATAGATGGATAGCTGCTCGAGCTAACTAAAGGTTGTAACGTTTGCATTTATAAAGTTCAGAATGTCACAAGCAATGACAAACGAACAAAATGAATCGCACAAGAGCCCAAAGTCACAGAAAGTGGATCAGCAGCATTTCCATACAATTTAAATTATTGTTATGATATATATACTAAAAGAAATAGCTGACAAATAGTGAACGCCACCCTTTTGAATACTATGCACTGGTCTGACTACCGATTTTCGACACCATCGCTCTCTTTGCAGCGGTTTTAAAATCGGTGTAACGCTAAAAATAAAATGTGACTGACTTTTCCTCCCCAGAGGGGAAATTAACTTGTTACAGCAGTAAAAAAAAAACTGTCACAAGGTGGAAGTCATGCACTAGAGGAAGGAACACATGCAGCCACGGCAGACAGGGAAATTCAATGGTTCAATGACAAAAGTGAGGGTTTATTATAGAGGCTTCGTGGTGAGGGTAGCAAGTCAAAACACTGAGGACCTACTGGCAAACCAGAACGAGGCAGGGAAAAGGTGCAGGCAGGCAGACATGAGCAACACGGACAACTGGTAACTGACTGAAGGAACGGAGCTGAGATATGTACTGCAGGGCTGATAAGGGAAAGTGGGAACAGGTGTGTAGATGGGCGTAAAGTCTGAGGGCATCTGGTTGATTGGTGGAGAAATGGCAACGAAGAAAATCCTATTTTCATGAAGGCTATTCTGTCATAATGTTGTAGTGAGGTGTTGATTCAACTTTATGATCATTTTGGAGGAAGTAGTTTGTACAAAGGTTGAACTGTGTTGTACTGATGAGTCATATAGTCATTTAGTAAATAAATGCATTATGTAGTAAATGACTCTTCTCTGCATAGAGGTGGAAATTACAAATCACTTGCTGACTTAAACGCCTTTTTACGCCTTTAGTTCAGTTTAGAGATTAAAAGTCAGTGACTTTGCAGTTTGGTCTCTTTATTTTTCTAAGCTAAATAATCGCATCCATTCAACGGTAATTCAGTATACGCGCGGCAGGAAGTGAACACATCACAGTGACATACATACGTCCAGTTTCGTACAAGTGCAGGACCATCTATATGTGAAAACCAGTGAAACAACCATGATGTGTTAACTGTCCCAGTCGTTTGAAAAGCTTCAAATGAGGAAGCAGTCAACTGAATCACAGCTGAGCTGACAGCGAGGCTCTCAGTCACCGGGGAGTGGAGCCTCACTGCTAAATGCTACGGATTCGTTCAGTGACAACAATGATTCAGAATACTCACTTCACTTTGAAGAATAGCTCGTACCGTACATGCACTGAACACCTCAGCTCTGCCGGGCTGATTGAGTTAGAACTGTGACTCATTAAGAGTCATACTGATGTTTGAATCATTCTTATGTAAGTTAACACGAGGCTGTGACTCGACTGAGCAGCTTTTCTTCAGGATGAAACAACAAAGCCAAAGACATTGAATCGAAGTTATAGAGCGTACAGATTGTAAAACCCTTCAGAGGTAAAATTGTGATTTTGATAAATAAAAAGAACTTGACATGAAGTTGAGACACAACATAAGCGTGAAAAACTAAATGATAAATTAAGCAAACACAAAACACTGAACAAAGGTGAGTGTAAACCGATAAGGTCTTGAGCTGCATTTTAAAAACTATTTGCAGTGTCCAGTTTATGAGCCACCTTTAGTCTTTAGACAATGCAGAGCTCTAAGAATGACTACAAAAGTACAGAAGTCAATTCTAAATTCAAAGAGGAGCTGTTGTGAAGAAATCCGAATCCATCAGAGTTGCTACTTGCTACTCGAGTCATCTAATAACTGGGTTGATCCAGACTAATATCACTACTTCAAACTGCATAAAGGCTTCCAGTAGTTTTCCTATCGCTGGGTTCGTGAGAACAT
This sequence comes from Pholis gunnellus, assembly GCF_910591455.1. Taxonomy (NCBI): domain Eukaryota; kingdom Metazoa; phylum Chordata; class Actinopteri; order Perciformes; family Pholidae; genus Pholis; species Pholis gunnellus. Next base: position 5,763,959 of record NC_136536.1, read on the forward strand.
ATATAAAATTGCCCATAAGCAGAAAACATCACCTCAAAGCTACTTCAGTGCAGCTGCTAGGGTAAGAGGCAGCGTATTGAGCTCCTCTTTGGTGTCATTGTGTATGATTGTGTGTATTAATGTTCCTCCACCCAAAAATATATTGATCTTCTGAGACATCTCTGCTGGTTAAATCAAGGTATTTGGCGCTGTAATATATATATAAGACGATCTACAACCAGAGATGTCCAGCGAAGATAAGCATGAATCTTATTGGGGAAAGATAAAATACTATTAAACTTAATCCAATCTATTCAGTGAGGCGGCTGCGTGGAATGATCAATGTTCAGCTCCAAATTAAAAACCATGTCTGATGCCAGTGACCATTGGCAGCGGTGTCTGGGTGCGACGGCAGCAACAGCGAGCTTTTTATGGCAGAGACATTACAGCCTCTACTTTTTGCTGCAGAGTAAACTTACATGAGCATCCGTCACATATATATATCCGTGGACATATATAATGTCAGTGGACTCTTTGACCAGCTTCACTGCATCACTCCACACCTCCTCTCAACTAGGGTTTCATTTCAAACGGACATTGCTGCACAAGAACACCTTTGCTTTGTGAGTAAAAACTGATAGTAAAAAGATGAAAAGGTAGAAGTAAACATTTACCCAGAGCTGTGGGGATTCAAAAAAATAAATAAAAAGCCCAAAAGGATGTTTGATCATGAATTTTAACAAGGACATGTCGGCACAGATTGAAAACGTACTTTACAGGCAGACTGATAAACACACCCTGATGTTGTCATCATAAAACAAGAAAGAGACGATTCAATCACAGAGGTGTATTCCAGACTTTGTTTGACACCTGCTCTGGGAATAAAAGACGAACATGTTCACCCAACGACATGTACTGTGAGGTATTTACACCAGAGAAGGCTTTGATTGAAACCAAGAGCATCCACAGACAAAAATCACAGCAGGCTTCCCCAGTTCCAAAAACTAACCTAGAAGAAATGTCTTTTCCTTCCGTTGGCTCAGAGGTTTGCTGGGGTTTCATCATTCTTTAAATAGATAGTCCTATGATTTATACAGTGAGTGTTGTCTGCACGCTACTATTCAAACAAAGAATATGTTAAAGGAAAAGAAGGCTTGTGATATTCTGTGTTTTTCTTATTGTAAAATAATAATAATGAATAGACCAAAACCAACGTGTTGAACAACGTGTTAATCTGCCTCACAATACTTTACTATTAAGAGTCCCGTCTGTGACTCTTAATCCCCAAATCCTTTTTTGAAGACGAAAATCTTTCTTTTTTTTAAAGCAATCATTTCCTAAAACACAGGCACATTGTAATTCTTAGCAAACGTTACTTAAACAGGATTAAATGGGGCATTTGTTGTGGAATATTTTCAGCGGCGGATTTGGTGCCCAAGTAGGCATTTCAGTGAATGTTTATTGATGTGAGAAATCGGCATAATTGGTGTCTATTTTGACTTAAGTTCTTATTTGGTCTGTAAAAAGCTGTAATTACGAAAATAATAATTGGTGAACTATAAATAATATTTCATTTTTTGGTTTCAACTGACAATGTCTGACTTGCTTTATCTTGGTATATACAAACAGAACAGCATGGCGCATCCTCCCAAATACTGAATGTACGGGGACAAACTTCTAAAACGGCTTTAATTAACTAGTAATCAACCAACTACGGACGTCTCACCTGATGTTACTGAGTTCAGCAACAAATGTGCTGAGTGGACGAGTGACGTTTGGAGGCCTGCGTCTATTTATGTGCTGCATTCTTGTCTAGAAAGGAGCAAAATATACGTACTGGTGGGTCAAACAGTTGGCTTGTCACGGCTAGCTAGCTAGTATACCAAGTGCTCTGTTTTCAACTCTTTTTTTGTGTGTAAAATGCAATACATCTTGTTACACGATTCAATAGCACTTTGATAACCAGTATGTTCATACAGAAGCTATATTGACATGAATTCATTATATTTATGTGCAGTGCTAAACTAAACTATCTACCCATCAGACTGTTACATGGGCTTGTTAAAAAAGAAATGTGTTGTATCAGCGTTTTTCCATCTTTACAGGTCTGTGACGTGTTTCTTACTCTGAGCAACGACAGCTCTCAAATGTCAGTAAAACTGTTGCTATGGGAAACACCATCCAGAAACCAGAAGCTTGGACGATGTTTACACAAATATGTCAAAGAAGAGGCTCTATCCTTTTTGGATAATGGGAAAAATGTGCACAATAGTGTCATTACAGTTTTCCTTTCACAGAAGGTTTGAACAATTCAAATGTTGGTTTGACTTAATAACCGGAACAAGAGGAACGTGCGAGATCAGGCTTGGGCCACACAGACAACACTTGTTACTGTAACAGGATGAATTCATTGTTGGTTTTGGTCTTTAACAGGATTTGTTGGCAAATACTAAACTCTTCCTTTCAATCGAGATTGGATCAAATCGTCTTGGGAGACAACTTACCACTGTGAAGTCCTCCGCTCTGCACTCAGTGCCGTGGAAGTGGCAGGCCAGCAGCATGTCGTTGATGTCGTGGCCGGTTCGGTCGTAGAATTCCCGCATGTTGAAGGGTCGCGGCTTGAAATTATGAAAATCGGCTTTAACCTTTAGGCTCTCCAGGACACTCTCCTCCACAAGATGTATGTCCCTGATCTCATACCTGGAATAAACCGACAGACAGAAAGAAAAGTCAAAGAAGTATTTCATACATTTTAAGTGCAGATTTTATGAAGGTAGGTTTGGATGGAGGAACGGGACTTCACAGTGAATGATCACTGACGATAAAGTAGACTTCATATATTTGCACACTTCAGGAAGGTTTATGAGTCTTCATCTCAACCATTCGCCCTCTGAACCAAAGCTAAAAATAATAGAGACCATAATGAATCACAAGAGACAGACAACTGAGGAAAGATATATAGCTGGTTTTCTGGGGCAATTTCTGGCTCTGAACCGATGGCACTACCAGAGTGTAACGCTTTATCGTACAGTAGATAATACAGACGGTACAGACAAGAACTGAACGGGCCCATAAAGACAGTCGTCCATTCACTGTCGATGACGGAACTTCAGGCCACACTTCAACTCCAATCTCACTTAACTGGATTCAAACTTGGAGAAAAATGTGTTTGTGTTTATTATCTCAAATCTCAAATCTCATATCTCAAAGAAATATCTCAACAACAACGTGACGGATTGACATCAGGTTTGGTAAAGACGTTCATGGTCCCCAGATGATGAATCCTAGAAACTCTTCTGATATTTCCTCTAGCAAGTCAAAGATTTTACTTATTGTGAGAAATATCTTAACATCTATGATGGAATACAACAACATTTCGTACAGACATTCATTTTTCCCAGATGATGTTTTCTGATTACGTTCATGATTTTTTTACTTTACCTCTAATGCCAGTATGATTGGATCGCTTCTCTTGAAATTTGGTACAGACACTCATGTCCCTCTCAGGGTGAATTTTAATCACTTTGGTGATCCCCTAATTTTTCTTCTCTAGTGCAAGAATCAGATCCAAAAGTTTTTTGTCCAATACTTTGGTTCATGACCTAATAATAACTAATGGTATTCCAATTAGCCTCCATATTCAATCTACATGTATATATGACATTGTAATATTGAGTTGTTAGGGTTGTATTTCCTGGTCTTACAGTAACAGTGATACAATGTTCTGAACGTATTAGCTCGTCCAATGAAATAAAGAATGAATGTTCTCATGTTTCATCATATATGTATTACTAATAATACGTTGAGTTCTCAAAGGTTTTCTTGCACGGTAACAGCTAAGCCCCAGATATCACCACATTATTGCTAGTTTGGTATTCAGTTACACTTCTGTGATTTTTCATTTTGTCTGCATTACTAGCCCTAGTCTTTTTGAAAACTGCATTAGGAATAAAAGGCCTGCGAGTAACTGAGTGGGGAGCCAGACAACCCACATCAAAACCCAGCATTTTCAGTGGCACTAAGAAATTTCCTTTCATTTAATGGAGCTCACAGAAATCTGACCACGCTGCCTCGTATCCGAAAAAGAGCAGAATCGCTGTAAATGCACCCAGCGTCTATACCATCGCTGTGATCCCCCCATTGCGCTATTATTAAAAATGTCACCATCTTAATGGACTGGAGTGTTTTGTTTTTTTCACAACACTGCCTCAAATGAAATGTTCTCATATGAATATAGCCACTCTTGTGTGGATATTGTCTTTCATTGATCTGTTGTGTGACTGACTATTACTGCACCTAATACGTTTTTAAGGATTACATTAATACAAACGAGATTCTCTCGTATTTAAGGAAGAGCTTGTAATGTATGATGTATTAGGTACTAACTGGAATCTTTCAAACATCAAATCAATAATAAATAACCTCATTCAAGTTTAGAAATTAGCTCAGGGATTCTTTTTGTGACATTAAGATTGAATTAGGCCTCACTAGGGCAGAGCAGTCGAGTGTTTTTGTTTGATTGAAAGAGAACTAAATTCAGGAGAGCCACTCGCTCCCCCACTCGTTGTGGAAAAACCCGCCAAGAAGGCACTTATGAGTTCAAATCCCATGAGAACGAGCCGCCGGGATCGGCGAAGGCTCACACTTCAGGATGTGTGCAGCTTAAATATCATGCCACAAGACATTTCCCAGACCAATGACTCCAAACATGCAGTGGGTGGAGAACAGTCTTAAATGGATTTCATGCCACAAGCACTTTCATTTCTGGCCGGGGGTATAACAGCTAAGTGTGCCGTTGCATCACCTCTATGCCTTGCCAAGGGAGGCAGGATAATGAGCACTAAACCTACTTCAGAGTGTAAGAGTAGAGATGAGTACATGGAGAAGGAAACTCAGCCACAGTTATGCTTCGGTCTCAAACTCTGCAAAGTCTTTCATGTGACTGCTGCCTGGAAATGCGATATTATGAGATGTATTCATTAAAAAATTGTAAAAAAAAGTCCAGATGGCAAGTGTTGATCATCAGTACACCAGCGTCACAGGAAAAAAAAGAGCTAATTTTAGTGTTCATTCTGGGATCTTCATTAAAGATTTAGGATAGAAGTTGGCTGCATATCCACATAAAAGTGAAGCCATCAGAGGCCTTCAGTGCTGTGTGCTGAGCCCTCGCCTTGATCTCTTTAACTGACAGCCTGTCAGAGGTTCAAATCATCGGAGCCTTTCCCTTTTTTTGAGTTATTGATCACTCAGATGACAGACACTGGTCACTAAACGTGGCAAATAACACTATCCTGCTGTTTTGTTTCATTTTTGGATGCTCTTGTTGACATTTGGAGCAATATTACAACACCACATAGAGCAAAATGTTTCAAACAACTTTCAAAGCCACTCTCTCTATGAGATCTTTCCTCTTTCTCTGCTCCTTGGACAGCCATGTGCAACCATCTTCATCCACGTAAACTATCCAGAGAAGTTACAGTTTTTTTGACTGCACAGAAACAAAGTGGATTTACTGTGAAGTAGTGGAGTTGTCTTTGGCTCTGTTAAAGTCACAGAAACATGACGATTTAAATGCGTAACTGACAAAGATACCCAGAGCATCTGTCATTTCACTTGTAATCAAAGGAAGCTGACTCTCTGCTTCTTTTCCTCATGTGCATATGTTGCCAGCTCCAGCATCCAGAGCCCTCAGCTGCACCGACAAGACGGCTGCCGTTCTCCGATTATAACGCCTCAGTAAATTCAAGCCTGACAAGCTCTGAGTGACTCAACAAGATAGAAACTATTAGAGCTTGACACACAATTGCCAGTGGATGAAGTATTCAGATCGTTTACCTAAAGCTTGGGAAGGTAACATTGGAGAAACCAACACGAGTACGCTGGTTCTGCCGAGTGAAGCCAATATCAGAGGTATCTTAAAACTTGCATTCCCTCTACTGAACAGCAGGGGGCGACTCCTCTGGTTTCAAAAAGAAGTCTGATTGTATAAAAGTCTATGAGAAGATTACCTTACTTCTCACTTGATTTATTACCTCAGTAAACATTGTAAATGTGGGTGTATGGTCAATCACTAGTTTAAAAGTATTCTTCAATACAGCATGATGTTCATTTAGTAAATTATGGTCCATTTAGAGTAAAAAAGACCATGATTTACTAACAATGTCAACAAGTATAACAAAAGATGTTTTGTTTTTTTAAATGACCATTCTCCAATCCTTTTGGGTAAAAGTAGAAATACAAAACTGTGAAAATACTCCTTTACAAGTAAAAGTCCTGCATTGGAAATATAACTTTAATGTATTCAAGGATTATTAGTAAAATGTACCTAAATAAAGAAAATGCAGAAAAGTGGCCCCTGTGAGTGTTATTACTTATGCAGTTATGTGTAAGCAGCATTTTACTGTTGTAGCTGGTCGACAATTTTGCATTAACAGATACATTAGCAGTATTTAACAAGAACATTGTAGGTTTTGTGTCTAAATCTTAATATGCAAAGTACCTCGTATAGCTGTCAAATACATCTGATAGTGGTGAAAAAAGTTCAATATTTCCTTCTGAACTGTAGTGGAGTAGAAGTGGCAAAATAGAAACACAGTAAATGTACCTGAAGTTTGAACTTAAGTACAGTACTTGAATAAAGTTACATTCCACTACTGATATTTGCAATATGAAACTAATTTATGTATTCACAAGAACAGGGGGAAAGGGTGGAGGGTTGAAGAAATGATTTGATATTAAGGGAAAACAACATACAGATAATAAAGAATACACAGTAGAATGCAGTAGAAACTTTTGAAGTGGTCGTACCTCTGGTTGAGCAGGGACAGCAGCTCCCCTGCGTGGTACAGGTCATTGCGCGTGACCCGGCTGAACCGAAACGCGTTCAGGTTGCAAAAGGTGACCGCGGGGAACGTCAAGATCGGGGTCGTGACCTCATCCAGTTTGGTGACGTGCGGGTACTCGAGGTAGAAGTGGATCCGGTCCACGCACACGAACAGCAAGAAGGTCAGAGACCCCAAGAAGAACACGACCCACAGGCAGCGTTTGACGCAGAACCGCTCGTACGTAAAAATGTGAGAGATCCCGTGCAGAGTCGAGCTGTGCGCAAAAACTTCGATGGGTGGAGGTTGATTTGTGTCCATTTCTTCGGTTTCCACTTTAAGATCCATCGTCACCGTGCAACAAGCTCGATCTGAATGCCAGAGTCACAAAAACAGCTTCAAAACACTCGCTGAGAGAAACCGAGCCGATATTCATTCACCTGTGGCATAGGGCTGTCATTATCCATCCGAACATGTGCGAGCGTGAAGATAACCACTCTTGGACTTGGCGCGGTTTGGTCGCCATCCCTCACGTAGACAGATGGAGAAACATTATGATCATCCGCCACTCTTTTATGAAAAACAAAAGTCAGACGGGCGGGAATTGCGAGCAGAAGTGATGCATTTCACGAGAGCAGGGCGATTGAAAATCACGCACAACCCAAATGTCAACAGGAAGATCTACCACTGCTGCGCTACTGTGATGGTTTGCAGGTTTCTCACTGGGGTGCAGTAAAGCAAAGAAAGAAAAAGAGGATTGACAAAGTGTTTCATCAGCCTGCGAATTCGCTGGTCGAGTCCAGTGAAGCACGCATCATTGCTGCACGCCAACAAGAGGAGACCCGGAGACCGAAAAGAGAAAGAATCCTTTTTGACACTCCGGCTCATTTATTAAGAGTTCTTCTGTCGCTGCCCTTTGCGCGTGTCCTTTCAAATCCGCAGATTCTCAGGTCAAGTCGGGAGATCTTCTCCACTCCTGAATTAGGAAAAAAGAAAAAACGTGTTTGGGAGTCAAGACGGTTGGTTATTCTGGTCGGTGGAGAGTCGTGAGCTTTTTTTTTTTCCTCCGCTCGTGTTTGTGTCTGCCTGCCTGGCAGCAGCGGCAGTGGACGGGAGAGAAGAGAGGAGGGGAGAGGAGGGTGGACTGACGCGCTGCTGTTCACCTGCGAGTTACTGTAGTTTCACAGCTTAACCGCAGCCCGAGTAACAACAGAGAGAGAGAGAGAGAGAAAGAGAGAGAAAGGGGGAGACAGAGAGAGAGAGAGAGAGAGAGAGAGAGAGAGGGAGCACCAGGTGGAAGGAATTTGAGCAATAGGTGCATTATAGGGGAACAATTGCAATTTAGTATCAGGCTTCCATAAAATTAGGGGTGTCATGAGAGATGGATTAAAAGGGAAAAAGTGCAAAATCGAAACTGCAGAGGCCCCAAATATCCTGAGGCAAGCTCATAATGTCTTTCAGCAAAAGGGCATTAGGCCACTGGCCTCAGTTCTTCAGTGCAATCTCTCATTCAGCATTCCGTTCACCTGTCTTTCTGAAGATGAAAGAAAAATGAAGCGTGTACTCGAAGTTGCATCGCAGGAGACATTGGTTTAACAGGCTGCTCCTGTCAGGACAACGAGACTGAACATTGGGTGTAAAATTGGTGCAGTGTCCCTTTAACCACATACAGCCGGAGTGACCACTATACCCGGCCACTGAGACTGGCGGACCCGGACAAATCTGGCAACTCAGAGTAAACAGACTGTGTCAACGTATGCCAACAGGGAGAGATGGAGGGAGAGCAACACTTCCCTGCAGCCAATAAAGTAGAAAGACATGAAATAAAACTCAAATACCAAGGATTCAACACACTCACAGACCAAAATATAATCCAGTATTTAGACAGAGGTAAAAAAACAACTAAATCAAATGTGGTCAAATAAATGACAAATCAATTTAGTTTATTTCACAATAGTATACCATGTGGAACAGTAATGTTGTTATGTCAATGTGTGTTGTGCAATTAATGTATCTGTCATGACTTTGCTTACATTCTGTATTCATTCAATTCAGACTTGAAATAGAGAAAGTAATGTAAAAGGAAAGGTTCCACCCAAACCTACAGAAGTTCAAAGAGGTGCGAGTATGTGAACAGCTACTCTCCAAGACAAAGCCATCATCAGGCACCACAAAGGAAAATCATTTTTAGATTGGACCATGAATAAGCAATGACATTTAGTCCCCGGCTGGATACTGGCGTGAAAAATGGATCTGACTGTGCAACACGGCTGAATCAAGCTTTGTTAATATAACAAAATATTTATTACATGTCATGAAAGATGCATCACCCACCTTAAATGTGTCAGGATGAAATAAAAGAGTCTTATCTTTGATATTAAAGGTCCTACTACATTTGCAACTGTGCCCTGGAGCAGTTCTTATCTAATCGTGTCTAAAGATCCAGTTCAAACAGCTGTAACTAATGCAGAGATATTTATTTAATTCAAAATATTAATGAAGCTTAAGCAAACCAAAGGTATACGGTATTTGAGATGTGACTGTGAGCAAGTCATTTACTCAAGTTCTGTATTTATACATGTAGTAAGTGATCTGTATACGTCCTCAACCACGGCTGTGGAGTAACAAACTGTTGCAATAATACTGCAGAAGCCAAAAGACACTTTTTGTTACCGAATCCAAATACGAGTTTGAAGTTTAAGTATTCAACAGCGGTCCTTACCCACGTTTGAAGCTCGCACTTAGTATGGATCCCCACTGCTCTTTGTTTAGAGCCAAATGCCAAACATGAACTTTAAAAAAAAGTAAATAACTAAGGTCAGACTTCTTCTGGGAATGTGGCGGTTTTCAGCAACCTGGAAGCACTTTAGACCCTTATAGTATGTTGAGAAATATAACGGTAAAACCTGACAGGTTTACAGGTCCATATCATTTATCCAATACGGTTTCCTGGAAGGAATGATGTGATGTGGTTATTCTGCCACCAGCAGTTTGTTTCAGTTGAACAATCTGTTGTTGTTTTTTAGTCTTGTGTACTTTATGTTTTTGAGCTAGAGTTTAGCAGTCTGGAGTCTAGAGAAACAGAACAGAAGTAGAACGGACATTCCCTTTCAAATCATCGTAGCAGAATTGCCGTTGCGACCGGTGTAGCGGGTATAAACCGTATAAACTAAACCGACTTAGAGTGGATACCTTGACATTTGTATTTTGTCGCAGCAAAAGGCAAATTGCGGATTAGTTTGCTAATTCCACTCTGCTTTAATGCTAAGCTGGTTACAGAAAATGAGCTGAACAATGGGCTGGTGGCCGGCGGCAGTGCTGGGTCTAAAGCTTCCCTCCGGCTCACTCACCACCGCTCCTGAGAAGGACTAGCTACCTAGCTAACTCGCCAGCCACACGTCTCCAATGCTTCTTCCCAGCGAGCTGGGATAACAGTCTAGGGCCCCACTGACGGACAACAAACGCCATTTTCTTTTGCACTAGTCAAATGACCGCGGAAAACTGTTCCATGTCCATGCTACTCCTATTGTATTTAAGTCTTTTTGTTGATAAATGAGCTTCAAGTTTTCAGAATTGTCTATACAATGGAGAGAAACTTGAGTACAGCATGTTTTCCAGGAATGTCGCCGCAGACACCCAGTTTGTAAAACTGCAAATATTGCAAAACTTTCATCAGTCGGCGATAGTCTCAATCACCATTGTGTTACCTCCTTCAGTGACGGTGACTTAACAGACATTTATTTGAATGACAATCTTCGAGCTTGCCGCTTTAAGTTTGTTCTAGCTCTTTACTGAAGACTATTATGGTTTAAGTCATTGTAAGTAAGAATGACACCTGGACCCAGCTTCTCAAATGTGAGAATGTGTTACTTTATTGTTGCCTTGTCAAGAAAATAAACGGCAGACTAATACCGTTAGTTGCAGCTCTAACGTTACTACTGAGTGATATATCAAAAATTCCCTGTATTTTTTTTTAAGGCTGCATTGTTCCATCAAATTATAGCTGTCTTGTGAATCTCATTTGATTCACATTTTCCCATAATTCAGTCAAATAAAGTAAAGGTCAGTTGGTGTATCAGAGGTTTACTTACTGAGAAGCAAACGTTGAGCCTTCCTTCATGCTGTCCTTGGTGCTGATGTGTCTCATTATTGTGTGTGGCGGGTCTGTGTTGTTCCTCTCCAGGCCTGCAGGGGGCGACAGAGCGCGCTGCTGCTATATTTTAAGAACCAGATGAAGAAGAACACACGTGAGCAGCTCCAGCGGCTGCACTGAAAAACATGGCGATACCCGTGAGAGCAGCCCGTCTATGCCGACTGGCAGGACAAACTGTCCCCTCTTTGTCAGTCACACACAGGCCAAGGAAATGCTACTTGTCCACCTCGACGGGGAACAGTGAGTGAATGTTTCGTAAAAGATAATAAGAAAAATAGTTTGTTAGCTTCTGAGCTGCAGCTCAGAGGTCAGTGTCCCAGCATGCAAAGCACTACAGCAAATAACTGTTTGTTATTGTTCGGGACTGTTCCTGGACTGTTCCTGTTATAAATAACAACAACAAGCTCTATAAATGGGTTGTAAAGAAGTAAACGTCAACACGTCTTCTTGGCAAAACAAATTAGCAACAAAAAGTTGAGGAAGTCGAGGAAACGTTGAGCAAGTTTCCTCTGGTGGATACATTGTTTTAAACAGACCCATAACTTTGTCTTCACTAACATGAACACGACTTAGTTGAGTAGTTTACAGTGGCGTGGACCAAAATGGTGGTGCAACGACTACTTCGGATAGATGCCAAACCAGAACATTTCCACTATTATACACATTTCCTACAGTCCAACATAGGCGATAATCCGATTAGTTAGGCACATAACGTTGCATGTTCTCCCTAATTTAGCTTTTTCTACTGCCTAATTCCTCACCTGTCTATGGCTCAATTTTGGGTAACGTTCAGTAAACTAGCTTTATGTAATCATTTATTATTAATATAATTATGTATTAATTTTTACCTGCGACTTGGTAAATGTCGAGCCTTAATCTCACACTTTCTCTTCAAACGGCAGATATTCAAATTTATGCTAGTTAACGCTAGTCCACCTCGATAATAACAATACAATTGCAGAGGGCAATCTTTGGGCATGCGCACTGGTGATTTCACATGCACTGATCTTTTTAATTGTAGAATAATGATGAATAACACTTTAACAGGATTTGAGTAAATTGTCTCAAAATGATTGTGCTATCAAAATGATAATTAGCATTGTGCTAACAAGCAAAGACATATCAAATTACCCAGAATGCTTTGTTGGAAAATACATATTGCTGGTTTTTATAGCCAATATGGTTTCTCTCTCTATCAGAGGAAAATAAGTTAAGTAAATTCAAAATGTCAAAGAGGTTTATTAAACTCTTTTCCGCCCAGTTTGGGAACCATTGGTTTACATGATTTTATGGGGGACTTTACAGCGTATTCCACATAACCTTAATGTCGCCAGTTTGATTCCAACTGGTCACCTTTGTTGCATGTCATACCTCTCCCTCCCCTTGTTTCCTGTCTGCATCGTCACTGTCAACTGTTCAGTAAAGCAAAAAATACCCCAAATATTCTCATAATTCTTCGAAACACAGAAAATCTCAAGCATAGAGCCAGATTTAGATGCTAATGACACGATCAGTGAGGCTTCCATTAAATGTCCAACTGAAAGTCATTGCGAACATCTTCATAATTCTTATTCTCCGTAGATCTCCAGTTCAGGCTCGATGAGCGGACGGCTCACAGCAGTCTGGACCTCTTCAAGAAAAACACTGCCGTCATCTACCGCATGCTGGGTCTGGACCCCACCCACGTGCCAAGCAACCCAGAGCGCTTCCGAGACTGGGCCGTCGTGTTTGGCGATGAGAAGATCAGCGGCGGGCGCCACTACTGGGAGGTGACGGTGAAAAAGTCTCAAGAGTTTCGTCTGGGTGTGGCCGAGGCGCTGATGTCCAGAGAGGACTGTGTGGGCACCAACAGCTCCTCCTGGGTATTTGGCTATGCCCAGCGCAAGTGGTTTGCTATGACCAGCAACAAGATAGTCCCCGTGGCGCTGGTGGGCAAGCCAGAACGTATAGGCATCCTGCTCGACTACGAAGCGGGCCTTCTGGAGCTGATGGATGTCGAAAAACACACAATCATTTACAGCATCAGGGCCAAGTTCAAGAATACCCTCTGCCCCGCATTTGGACTTTGGGACGGGGAGCTGCTCACACACTCTGGTCTGGAGGAGCCCGAAGGCCTGAAGTGAAGCAGGATGAACTGTGATGGTGATGAGATTGAGCTTGGTAACGTTTATCTCAACGGTGCTGATAAGAAAGCTATGTAGCTAATTACAGGTGGTGGGTCATTTTCGGTCCAGTTGGTTCATAATTATGACTCTTAAAAATGCAAGTTCATACTTTGTGTACGTCATCTAGCCTCATGTAATCACATCACATAAGCTGTATTTGTGTGTACCTCATGTATTACCTCTCAGTTATTTTTGAGAGGAAGATTTAACTGTGACGTTTGTTCTGGCATTACACAGTTACAAAGCTTTTTCAGTCTCATGCTCATACTGTATATTGTTTAATAAAATAACTTCACTGAAACTGCTTTTACGTTTGTCTTTTATTTACACCAGAATGATACATATTTACAGAGACAGACTAAAGTACAGTTTAGGAATCATTTCACCGAGTTTAAATGAAATAAAACAAATTCATAAAAATGCATTTCAGATGGAAGAATATTACTTTTTTTTTATCACATGACTGAGTTGACTTACTTGTGTCTGCCTTTCTCAGTACTGCATACAAACAATTCAAAAGCTTTAATTTAAAAAAGTATCACTTCAAACACCTAGACATCTGTGTGTCTAGTTTGCAACATTCATTTGCATGAACTGTATTGTATATTTTGTGTTAAAATAACCCAGATGTGCATAGTTCCCAGCGCCTGAGACAGACAGATGTCTCTGTGATACACAAGTGACCAATAAAAAGAAAACAACCACATCAACACGAGGTATCTGCAGTGAATAAACTGGCCTGTGAGCTAAATGAACTGGCATAAACGACAATGAAACAGTCACAGTGTTAAAGTCACAAGTGCTACTGAATCACCTCCTGTTGAGTTAGATTAATTAATGAAGCAGCTTTGGGAATATTTACACAGGGCATAAAATCCCCTGATTAAATGAAGCATTGATTAAGCAAAATATATTTCCATATTTTAACAATAAGTAGGCTCAATATACTAGATATTTACATAACATTTTTTGTCATAAACTGAGCACAACATGTTTTTCATTAATATTGCAACAAAAGCCAATCATGGCTCAAATTAATGTATTTTTTTTCTCCACATAAAACAACAGATTACCTGATTATATAGTGCTTTCTTGATACTTTACACTGTTGAATAATTTCTCCAGTCTGCAGGAATACATCAAAGAGGGACTTAATCCCGCACTGAATAGCTTTTCAACAGTCTAAATATATTATATAACATCTATTACCATATCAAAAATAAACATAATCATTCATCAGGTCTCTCAATCGTCCCGTGTCCTTTTAGTCCTCTCATAATAAAATAGATTCATTTCCATTACAAACCCTTCTGATCCCTTGTGGTTTAGATGATGCTCTTCAACGTGTCCAGCGGGGTCTTCTGCTCCTCTGTGGCACAAGCTGCGCTGCTGTCAGTGTACTCACGCTGGTACTCTTGCAGGATTGAAACAACACCATCATTGCCAAACTGCATGGCATCATCTAGAGGTGTGTTCCCCCATCTGATAGAAAACACAATGTAATATGTTATATGGAAATGGACATATTTATCTACCATCTTTTAATCGAAGAATACGTTTTTGATTTAAAATCTCTACCTGTCTTTCATGTTGGGATTCACTTTACATACTTCAGTTAGGAAGACAACGGCTTCCGCATGACCTGAAAGACGAATGTGAGCAAGCCCAACGCCGTATTTCATTTATTCTTGTTTGAATATCACAGCAGAGATCGTTGAACGTAGAATGAATGAACTAGTAATGAAGTGTCACCTTCTGAAGCAGCAACGTGGAGCGCTGTGCGAGAGTCGTAGTCTCTCTGCTCCATGTTCACAGCTGAAAGGGCAAACCTGAAGGGACAACAGAGGACACATGGAAAGGTTGACTCGAGCGATGGCAAACTCTCCGAAACTAGTCAAGAAGATTATTCCAACATTTTGGGGAATACGCTTTTTTGCTTTCTTGCGAAGAGTTCCCACTCTCTCTCGTCTGTATGGTAAATATGAAGCTAGAGCCGGGAGACGGTTAGCTTAGCATTAAGACTGGAAGCAGAGGGAAACAGCTTGCATGGCTCGGTCCGAGGTTAAAAGAATCTGCCTACCAACACCTGTAAATGTCAATAATTAACATGTAATAACTTGCTTGCTTAATTAAACGTCCTTTGTACAGATCACACAAACAAATATAATAGATTTAGTGGTATTATCATATATATAATTATATACTCCTCTGGTGTCGGAGCTTTGTGATGAGAATTGAGAGGCAATGTTTCTGATGTTACTTACCTCCTCAGAGCAGAGAGGTCACCACCGTAGGCTGCAAACATCAGGTTTACCACGGACTTGTTCTAATGGATCAAAAGGCAAACATTACTGCATGAGAGTTGACTGTTTCTTAAACTTTTTAGATAAAAATGATCCCGTATTATTCCTAAATCGGCCCGAGAAGTATTCATAGCCTTTTTCACACATAGTTCCTGGTAAATTCCTGGGATAACCTGCTAGTAACCTAACCTGACAGTCCAGCTGATGGTGAGAATGCAACACTTACTGCCATAAAACTCAAAAGAAGAAGAAGAAGATGGAGCAAGGACGGAGGTTCGTGTCCGTGTCGGAAAAGCCTCTTAACTTTTTCAGGAACATGGGCGAGCAGGGAGCTGTTTTTGTCCAGTGCCAATGTTCTTGTAATGCATTAAATATTCAACAAGTTTGCGAGACAAGGGAAAGCATTGGCGAAAATGCAAACCGTAAACAGGTCGCAGATTAAAATACGCTATCAGTGGAGTATGTGATTGGTTTGCTCCATGAGCCCATGCAGTAAATGTTCCAGGACGTTTCAGGAATAAATTGCATGTTTCTTACTAGTCTGAATGACGGTTGCAGCCTCCACACTTGTTACACAGAACTTACGGGTTCTTCATCTGATCTTCTCCTGGGGTCGTGCTTCTTGGTGAAGTGTCTCAGGTTGTCGTAATTGTGGAAGTTGAAATGAGACAACAGCTCCTAGTGAATCAAAAGTTTATTGAAGTGTAATATTTGAAGCATGCAGACACATTTTAAGATGAATTTCGATAAAACTGTGATTGTTGACTGCATACCTGACAGAAGTGAATGCCACGAACACTGTTTCCAAGCCGATCTAAAGGTGGAGACCAGCACATCATACCCATGACGTTGGGGACAACCAGCAGAACAGCACCCGAAACGCCCGATTTAGCAGGCAAGCCCACCTGAACAAGAGGAGCAAACAAAAACTCTCAACCTGGATTCAATGTTTCAAGTCGTGCCACCACTCGGAGCAACGGGATCCAAAGGGGACTCACTTGGAAGGCAAACTGTCCGGAGAAGTCGTACATGCCGCAGGAATGCATGAGGCTCAGGGTGTTGCGAACGGATTCAGAGCTCAGCACACGCTCGCCTGTGATTGGACAAATGCCCCCGTTGGCCAGTGTGGCAGCCATGACACTTCCTGACTCACAGGTCACCTCGATGGAGCACAACTGGAAAAACATTATAAGGAATACTGACTTCTGGGAAATACACTTGTTTGCTTTATTGCCAACAATTGGCTGGTTAGCTTAGCTTAGCATAAAGACTGGAAACAGGGGGAAACAGCGATCCTGGAAAATGAACATGCTATATCTGTAAAAAAAAATAATTAGCGCTAACAGTAAAACAATAAGTTTTATTTGTTTTATTTGTTCCTGGAGTCATTGTGACTGTGAGGTTGCAAGGCAACCAGCAGATGTTTTATACTAAACTAAGCTAACCGGCTCCCGGTTGTAGCTTCATATTTATCATACAGACATGAGAGTGGTATCGATCTTCTCATTTAACTCTCGACAAGGTTTGTTGTTTCAAAAACAACGAACCTTTCTTTGAAACAGTACTAGTCCTACGATGTCAAAGACAAAGAGTTTTACCTGAAAGTAGAAGTCGAGGGCTGCAGTCATATCTGCATTGTCAGGAAAGCACTACAAGGATTAAAATCAAGAGTCAGCACATAATCAGGGTATTCAATGTCAATAAAAACCTGAGCAACTTGTGGTGATTGTTAATTAAACATAAAAAAACTCACTTTTTTCTCTTTGAGGTAATAACCAATTGCATAATTCCTATCACCCGTGTCCCTCTCCGACTGGAAACTGCGAGAAGACAACAGGAATTTAGAAAGTTGCATTTCACGTGACACGGGACAATAAGGTTGCATTTCTTGAAGCGCAGTACTCACGTTGCATTGCTAAAGCCCACAAATTCTGCACCAGACAGCCTTTTCAAGTACTCCATTACCTGCAATGACATCATATTTACAAACGGTGGAGTAGGACGACCAAACAAATACGTGAAAATAAAAAGCATTTACTCACATAGTCGAACCTTTCTGCCTTATTTGAATCTGGCTGTCAACAGAGAGGGAAAAAAACAGAAGGGGATTATAACTAAATTGTAAAGCTGAAGAATAGGGACCCTAGTTACATTCCTATTTAATGACTCTACCTATAAATGTTAATGATAGTATCAAATATGACTGTGAGATGAGAGGGTGACCTCAGGCTAAATCTCATGTATACAGGAGTTGATTCCCTTCTTTCCAGGTGGTTGCGCTCTGGTGCCCTGACAACTAGTTATTCAACAAAACATATACATTTGTGTCAATTCAACTTTTGTCGGTACAGCTGCTCCCACTGCGGTATAAATATTGCAGAAAGTCAATAACGGCTTTTATCAGCTTTGCATTTTCTCTTTCCTGTGCGTAAATGATCAAGCGTTTAAGTGTGTAACCTCCTCAGTGTGTATACATATGAATTCTTTGCAAATATAGGAACGCACTGTGTAACCCCTCTACGTACACACACAAACACAAGCGAGGGGGGTTAACACACCTTCTGTTCTGAGGGCTGCAATTGGCCAGAAGCACACACACTGCCCACACACAGTGTCCCTTCCTGAACCTGACCCACATATGATAAAAAAAAGTCCAGAGTTTCTCTTCGGACAGTTGGAAAATGTCAGGAAAACTCCACAGAGGGAAAATACACAACCATATATGGCTAAACTCTGCTTACAACAAGGCCAAAGTTCTCAGTTGGTCTGGTCAGTCAGATGGTGATGACCATAGTCCAGCCGCGACGGGCGCCAAGTTACCAGCCAATAGAATGATTAGGTAGAGTATGACGTCACTGATTGCGTCAGCTTTTAATAAATTCTTTGACTTCTCACTGAACTTCAACTCAGTCCAATGATCGTTTGGGCCTTAAAAACATTTCAACATTTTTTCACAGCACAAAAGCGATGATTTTTGAGCACTGCTGTCCCACAGTTTGCAAATAGTGGCAGTGTTGTGTTTCACAATCACTTGTGTCAGCAAATTTCAAATACATTTGTGAGTAAAGCATTTGCTACGATGACTGAAATTTGTCAAAATATACACGAGAGGAAGTGCTCTTGTGTCGGGCACCGCAGCTTTCATTTAGCAAATTTGGTGAAATGGGTACTTACTGCCTCTCCTGAGGATGCAGCTAAGAGCAATGTGAGAGCATCATGTACTGACCTCTTTTATTGGTGGAACATAGGAACATGTCTGATGATTTGGTTTCGTTTCTTGTTTTTCATCATTACTTTTTAAGGCCTGACATGATTGTCCTTTTGAACTGTGTTTACGCCCAGTGAGGGGCTGCAGCAGAACGCTATGCTGCACAGTAATAATTGAAGGGGAATAACATAAGGTCGGGGTTTAAAAACAGAGAGCCGTGGGCATGAACGCACACGGCCTGAGATTCCACTCTTTGTTTTTTTTACCCTGACATCCTCATTAATGACATCCAACTGGGTTGTTGTGTGTAGAGTCTAAAAAGGAAAACCTTCTGCATCTACTATCACATCAATGTATTCGTTGCTGACAAGCCTTTCCATTTCACCTGGATTAAAGAACTGATGACGATAGCTCCGGCATTCACCATCGGGTTGTGTGGTTTATCTGCACGAGAAACGAGAGCATGTTATCACTCATTTGCCCCTAACCACAAGAGCAATAAACTGCTGAGATTGGAGGCAATATTTCAACAGAGGAACTTAATAACATCAGCTAATAAGCGGAACACATGAAGTACAATGTATCTGCTTCAGAGGGGAGTATGTAATAGCAAATGGCTACAAAGGTGAGATGATAAAATGGGACACAATTTGGCAATAAATAAACAATTTTTCCAATAAAATGAGAGCTTGTTATTTGCTCTTCCAACAAAGAAATGTCAGAAGAAATACTGATCCCTTTATCAGCTGCCAAGATTTCTCAATTACAAAGTGGCAGAAAGGATTTGTTTGCTGATTATAATCGCCAGTGCTTGTTTCTGTGTCGAGGGGATATAACTGGAGCGGTAACTGGAGTCTTGATCGCTTACCTTCGTCATTTAGTGACAGTTTGTTGAACTTGAATCCACTGGGCTCTTTGCCCACGAAGTGGTGAACGTGCTCACTGCCGAACTCGTGCACAGCGATGGCGTACTCCAGCGGCTTCACACACGACTGCAGACAGAAGGGAACCTTGGTGTCACCCACAGAGTGTCTGCGATACATGAGGATGTAATGGAAAAGCATGCCAACAAACAAAAAATGGAGGAGTGTGAGTGAGGCGATACACACGGTGGATGGTCTCAGAATGGAAACACTCGTTCAAGTGAAGATGGAACCGTACCTCTGTCCATCGATTGTGCACAGAGATACTCCCCACAGATCAGGGCTGAACTTAGCCAGCTGAGGAATGTAGTTAGCTACCTGCATGAAGACATGTGTTGCATTAATGAACGAGCAGACAATGAATCAGTATGCGCGGGTTAGTTTGTTACTTACTTGTCCTGACTCCTGCTGTTGTGCATTGTCATACATCCTATCGATCTGCTGGGTCATCTCTTCAAAGTTTGGAATGATGAACTTTTTTCTGAAGGCCTTTGTCAGCAGCATGATGTTGTTGCCAGCACACCTGCAACAGGACGCATTATACACGGACATCACACTCAGCCATAGTGGTAAACAACCACGCAGAACATTTTAGTTTTATCTACCCAGGTTTTGAAATGTCAGCCTTTACGATTTCTGCCAAACACTCGGAGACAGTTGTACATCTAATTTAGTTTTTGGTGCTCAGAGTGTTAAAAAAATAATTTGTTTTTCAATATCTTTGCCGCGTAGTACAGTTGTAAATTAAACTACCGTCTGCTGAAAAAAACAGTTCCCATAACAACTGTTGACAGTGTGTCTTGTTTATTATCCAGAGTAACAATCAACATAAATGTGATATATGAGAATCTCAAATAAAATTTGATTCACCTCCATTGCATCGGAGTGGAGGCAGAAATCTCTGAGACGGATATCTCAGTAAAAACAAAACTATCTGCATGTCCAGAAACCACGACAGGTAAGTGAGAGAATGTGGGTTTTTTAAAGGAGTAAGTTAAGCTCTTTAACAAAGATAGCTACGGGCTAGTATGGCTAATTTAACCGCTGTACCTAAGCCAACAGTTATGTTAACTAGTTCCCAACGAGTTATAGTTATACGGCTTTTTTTAAAATATGACAGCATTTTATATAATAAGAAGAAACACCAGGCTTTGTAATATTAGCCTCCTGTACTTTTTTAGCTTGAATTCAGTCCAAGTCAAAAAGGTTTCGCTTCTTTGACTCAAACAATATGGCCTCAATCACTGAGACTGGTTCCCTCTCAGAAATGCTATATATGCAACTGAACGTCCAATCAATTTCCATCTAATTGAAATGCTCAACTCCTCACTGGGCTTTCACCTTTTTTTTCCCCCCATCGCACTGAATTCAAGCTTCAGACCAATAAATACACGATTAAAAGAGTAAACAAACACACCTGCCTATGTCAGCAGATCGTAATAGTTATTATAGATTTCCATTGTTATAGTTTGTCAGCAATGCTGTAAGCTCTCAAGGAAAGTGTGTTCTGTCACAACTGGTCTGAAACTAAAATATCTGGCCTGCAGCCCTCGCTGATCCAAGGCGATGCTAGCATGAGGGTTTTGGGACACCGGGAGAAGAGAGCGGAGAGGGCTTGCATTATTCATATGGGTCACTTTCGGAAAAAAAAAAAGCTCTCTCTATTTCTAGAAGCATAGTGAGCTCTTAAGTGTTCTTCAGGAAAGGATAACCTCACAAATCAAAGAGAACAAGCAAAGGCAGATGGACGCGACCAATTAAGTTTGACGAAGACTGCCAGACTGTGTGACCCTCTGCTGCTCCAGGCCAAAGGAAGAGACTGACTGAATTACACTTACAAATGATGCCGTTTGCATGGAGCTTACGGATCTTTGGAGTCTACTTCTGTACTGCAACAGTCTGGATCTCAACCAGAATGATGCCCTTTAATCAACCGTCCCAGAGTCCCCTCTGTCTTTTTGCACCCTCTACTGCTTTGGCTGCCATGTGTGCATGTGAATTTGGTGAGTAGCAGCTGTTAGCCATAAAACGCATGTCTCCGTCAATGTCTTGGACTCAAATATCGCTGGCCACAGACTACTCCTCCTGTTACTCCTTTACTTAACTACAAAAAAGTATGAAAGACCCTAACTAACCACACGTTGTCATCCAATTCATTTGTTTGATTATGCAAGAAGAAACGACACTAGAGTGTGTATTTTAAACAAGGGTGTTCTGTATGCTTCTCACATGTAGGTAAAGGTTGAATACTCCCCCTTTGAATAACCATGTGCATTACTATGTCTCCATAAATAAACGCGTTTCTCACCTTTTGAACAGCTTCTTGTCCATCATGACTGGCCCGACAGAGTCACGTGAGGATTGTCGCATCTGATGGACACAGTCACGTAGCCGAGGGTCAGACGTCAACAAACCTGTTTTTCTCAAAGCCTGGAGAAGAAGTGGATGAGGTGGTTTTGAGCAAAAGAATACACAGAGAAGAAGAAGAAGGGATTTGTAGATGACAAACTTTATCAAACACTTTGGGTCATGCACAGCAGTGTTGATGTCAATTAGCCGGATATCGAGCATGTGTCGATGGATATTGTTCGGGGCCTTGACAGGCTCAGGGGCCTCCCACATGGGAATAAGGAGGAAATACAGGCGTGAACCAGATGGCTGGAATACCTCTCGTAAGTCACACGTCAAGCTGACAGTCACTGTATGAACCACGTGCATCTATTTTGGGGACACCATGAGTACCAAACTGACGGCCAGAGAGGCTCCGGAGTCATCTGATAACTGACTCCATGACCAAACGGACTCACGA
Source organism: Pholis gunnellus (assembly GCF_910591455.1). NCBI lineage: Eukaryota > Metazoa > Chordata > Actinopteri > Perciformes > Pholidae > Pholis > Pholis gunnellus. Next base: position 5,786,320 of record NC_136536.1, read on the forward strand.
GCACATGGCTGCAAGCTTGCTGTTGCTTTTGTTGAATGTCCGCAAGTGGTTCTGAACTTCAGAGAAGGACAAAAAGATGGGGGCTGCCCTCGTAGTTTTTTGTGCACTTATTTTAGAGATTTATCCATCAACTGAATGTGCAAAAAATATATAATATAAAAACATAAAATGTAAATGGTTTAAGAGGAGATATTTATCTTCCTCTGTATATTTTATTACTTACGTTGCACTACAGTATTTGCCATACAATTCCCTGCCAGGTATTTGTATTTTAACCAGCCATGATTGGAAAAAATATAATTTTTTTCAAAAACAATTCATTTAATTTCCAATGCAAATTAGCTTATTTACACAACAACATAAATGGAATAAACAAACCCTAAATCTGGCTTTAAAAACAAATATTTCTTTTTTTTACATCCAGAAACATTCTTGTAGGCTGACTATGAGTCTAAGTGATCTGTTAGGATGAATGTTTTTTGCAGTTATGATACCTAACCCTGTCATCTCTTCAAACACATCCAGTCATCCGTGACATCCGTTGACACACGTCTCTTCTCCTGAATGCATGCCCCCATTTAAAAATTACGGAGTTGCCATAGACACCTATTGGTTACCAGATGTCCATATCTGCTTTTTTTTATGTGTCTGAAAGGTTGCACTCACCACGTGAAGCTAAATGAGGCTCTGTTGATTTGCAATAACGGGTTAGTTACCATGTCCTATTCATCTTACGAGATATGTACTATATAAAACTTTGAAAGTATGAACTTTGGCACGAGTTCACAGAAGCTTGACATCACTTCAGTAGTGTGTGTGTGTGTGGGCCCATGTATAGGGAGATATGTGCCTTAAAATCTACGTTAGTCATTAGGTTCTGCTGTTTAAATGAAATGCCTAATCTAATGAGACTGTCATCATTGGTTTCTAGTGGTGATTACCTCAGTGTCTCGTCTACTATATTTAGTCCTGTTACGTGAGAAAGTTCCTAAACACCTTTTAAACTTGACCCTGCATACAGCTGGAGACGTCCCAGGTTTGAGTTGTGGGCTCCTATATCACTCCCCAAAGATTATTTAACGACAGTCATGGGTGCTTTTCTGAAATGCAATACGGCTGTAGGGCAGAGTGTGTCTGTGCGTATGGCCACATATTTCATGGAACGTCATGGCGTGACAGAGGAAATGTGAGTGTGCTGTTGACTCACAGAAATGAACTGGGACAGGGGGATCATCTCCTTGCCTTCAGTGATGGTGTGGAAAAGCAAGTCCTCCATACTGGACATAAACCTACTTCTTTCAAGAGAGATGACAAATACAATATGTATGTTGTGATCTTTGAATTTGGACTGGCTCCAATGTGTCAATTCAAAACAATGAGCAAAAGTTTATGCCAATAACACGACCAGTAAAGAAAATACTGGCAAACATCCAGCTATGGACCTGGTTCTTCACATAAAGTGTGTGTTTGAGAGAGGCGGGTGGCCCCTACGCCATGACTGTATAAAATACTATCATACAAAAAAGGTTTCTTTCACAGTGTACGGTTTGTTTTCTCTGACCCCTTTACTGTTTGGGTCTTGCATACCTTAAACATAGGTTACAATCTTACAATACCTTTAATATTATTCACCTATATGCTTATGTTAATAACACTTTTTTTTCTTATTATAACAAGAGCTGAAAATTGTATTTGAAATACAATAGAAAAGTAAAATGTAGAATGAAACACCCACATGCCAACTGCCAGTAGCTCTTACCCCAATACTGTGTGTACTTGTAACTCAATTACTATGCTAACCATAAAATCTGTGAATAACATGTCTTTTAAAAATGTAACTTTTGGTGAGGGAATGCTCGTTTGCTTTCTTGCCAAAAAGTAAACGATACCACTGTCTTATCTGTGAGTTAAGTAGCTAATGTTACGTAATGTTAGCTAGAGTCAAAATGCGTTAGCTTAGCATAAAGACTGTAAGCAAAAGGAAAAGTTAGCCCAACAATTAAAAAAAAAATAAAACAGCATACCAGCACATAAAGTTCCCCAATTAACACATTGTATCTCGTTTGATTAACCTTTATAAAAACTGAAATGTAAAAATGAGTTATACAGGCAGCGCTTATACCGGACTATTTTATGGCTGGGCGCGGATTTAACAAGCTAACGTTAAGCTAAACGTCTCGTCATTAGCCGTGGTTGCCCTTTAAAACCACAACCTTTTTTTAAGCTTTACTTTTGTGCGAATTATACAACCATTTTACAACATGGCGATTAGTGGGCTTCAGATGTGCTGGTAGGTGTTTTTATATTTAATTGTAAACAGTTGTTGGAAGAACCATGCTAGCTGTTTTCCGCCTCTCTGCTCGCGAAATGAAACTGCCCCCAAAAAGGGGTGAGCAGCCTGGCGGAGGGATCTTGAATCGCCAAAAAGACATAACAAACCGTAGAATGTCGTGGTTGACCAATCAGAATCGCGTTTTCACTGTAGCTTCATTTTTAACATATCACATATGCACTCCAGAGTAACCTGCTTTTTAAGACTTTAGTGCTCAATATATGATGAACGATATGGTAGTAGGAGTTACTTTAGCAATGTTTATAATGAGACAAAACACGCTAAGTCCACAGGAGAGCTCAATCAGGAATACCACGTGGGAATATTTGGGCTAATTAATGGTGATTTATTCGTTTTTACAGACAGCCAACTGTGACCTACTTGGGGTGTCCTTGGTCCACATCAGGGTCCTTCTGGTGGTGGAAGGCTCTGTGGGTGTGGGGTGATGCTGCGGCCCAGCAAGGGAGAAACACAGGTGGCTGCGTCCGGGACAACACAATGCTGTCAGCTCCAACTCTGGCAGAGATCCCTGCATTTTTAAAGAGCTGCAAGATTCCCGGGTTAGTTGTCCTCAGACTTTTCAGGCAGTGCATTGTGACTAACCAAAGGGATTAATCTTTAATAGTGCAGAATGGATAATTTGTTCTCAGTAGCCGATCGAGAGATATTTGTGACCAATGCTCCTCGGTCCTCGGAGCTTTACTGACAGCTGCTGTCCAAGGTAACGGCACAAGTACAGGCTGTAGCTCGGGGGCGGGTCTGTGACACGTTGGTTCAGACGGTGGGGTCAATAACCAGCAGCTACTGGTCAAACTGGTGTTCGTCTTTCTCCCGCAGCTGCTCATTAATAAGGGGGGGGGGGGGGGGGGGGGGGGGGGGGGGGAGCCTTAATTATATTCCTACTTGGATTTGTCTCTAATTATAGCGTACTCAGCTTTTCTTTTTTTTTAGTAGTGATAATTGTGGCCCACATTTGAACGTAGACTAAGTTTAACTTTGGTTAAATGGCTGGGAAGAGCTCAAATATACTGCAATACACAAACAAGCTTTATTCTCCAAACATGCAGCATTCAACATAAACTGGCCGTGAATGAGTGTACGTGTACCAGCAAACTAGTTTATTTAACTCTCATCACTGAAATAAGACCATTCAAGGCTTTGACTTCTGTTAATTGCATACTATTTCAGTAACAATGTGTTTTTCCATCTGCAACTTTTATTGATGTTAATTATGTAGCTTTACAAAGCTTTTGCTGTAGCAGAACTACTTCTACTACTACGACTACAAAAACAACATTATTTGTATTATTATTATTATTAACAATTACAATGATGGTGGTTGTTATATTTAAAATGAAGCTGGTGGTAATAATAACGTGACAGTAATAATGATAATAATACAAATACATTTCTCTATTAGCTCTTAAAAGGAATGTATATTACATCATCTTTATCAACTGTCAGTATCAGAACAGAAATCAATTTAATCTCTCTATGATAAAAGTCTGTCAGCTTTATCTGTCATTTGTCACATTTAATCTGGTACCGTCATTTAATCCAAACATTAACTGTTATGAACATGCGTTGTTGTCTGGCTTAGTAACTAATGTAAATAGGCAGTAAATCAGGTCTAGGCCTACACCGGTTTACACTAGAATCATTTCTACTGCTGTTAAATGGTGACACCCCATGGTGAGTTTCCCACACTGACGCACTGAAACATTACTATGTTGTCCTCTAGGTGGCGTACTCACTCCAGGACACTGCGCTCAGGTCAGTTCCTGTTCTCAGACTCTCTGTTGTTTTGTTGATAGGACACATCACAAGCATGTGTCTGAGATCCTTCCTCTCCATAGGTTTGCTTTGGCAGGTTTCCTGGTGCTTCAAACACAATCTAGTGTATCATCTGTGACCTCTTGAGATTGAGCCCTGGCTTCCTGTCTTTGATGTCAGCTGCCGTGTGAGAGGCTCCTCAGTGGCTCACTGAGATAAAGTATTTTACTTACTACTCAATTGGAAATATGAATATTTTGCTATTTATCTTATTTTTTTTAAAACTATTTGTTCCTCCTCTTTTTAACGTGGTTATTATGAAGGCAATTTAAATCAATCAGGAGATCAAGGATCTAGGTGATAGCCCGCCCCGCCCATGTCCACATTCACAGCACACACATGCTAAACATTCACATTCTACCCTTCTAATGTTTGCTGACTGAGCAGTATTCATTTCCAATCAGACTCCAGAGGGTGACATGGTATTATCTCCATTACCAAATAAACAAGGCCTCGCTAGGTTCTGGTGGTCTCCTCTGCATTTCTAGGCGTGCGACTCCTCCAACAGGGGTGCAGGCTAACCCGTGGCCTCTCTGCGCTATACCTCTGCCGGTTGTAGCTTCTCTGTTTTCAGACGAAAATGTTTTCCATTCCTGGGCCAATGAATGCCACCTTTGTCCCTTCATCCTCCATCTTATGTGAGAAAGCCCCCCTCGCTGCACTCACCAAGCCTGCACAAACTTAACCTCTTCGCCCCTCCACCTCACACAGGAAAAGAAACATACCGGGTCTGGTGCTCTGATTCAGGCTCAGTAATCTGGAGGTCTGGGTAAAGAGCCCTGGTTTAGAGACCACTTTGGACAGGCAGTTTTAGGGTCTTTAGGGGGGGGGGGAGAGGTGTAATAACTGCTGAAATGTGTTCGGAATAGCGTTTTGATTATTCAGATAAAAAAATCTACTTATGAATCATAAAACAAATAACTGGTTAACAGCATCCAATAAAAAGAGATGGCCAAAGATGTAGACTATGAATCGTTAGTCATAAACTATTTAAAACAGTTACTCTTGAAAATGTGTGATAATAAACACTGTAAGAGATATGTTAGTTCTAAAGCAATTCAAAGCAGCGGGACACATTACTTATCCACATTACGCCAATTACTCTGCCATTTTCATAGGATAGATGCTTATTTTTCCAAATCACCCAAAGCCCCTCTGGGCCTCAAAACACGTCTCAGACTACCACACATCACTCACATTGGACTGAATATTTTATTACCACAGAGGCAAAGTGCCTAAACCACCTTAATTTAATCCATTTCCAGTTTCTGTTAAGCCTAAAACCCGCTCCTGTGTAAGACTGTCTGCATTTGATACCAAGGAGAAGCATGAATTAAGAACAGTACGTTGTGAAACTAAGCTCCTTATTAGAAACGCTTGTAGAGATTTAATGCATCGTTAGATGCATCTCTCAAATGAAAGGGTAAGGGCCATTATCCCTGTACCACCCAGAGAGAGAGGAATTCCAATCTCTTCTCTAAAATGATCCTCACCCACAAAGTGACACCCCCCCCCCCCCCCCCCACACACACACACACACACAAGAGAGAGCTAGAGAGAGGGTGTGAAGAATCTATCCATCTATGTATCTATCTATCTCTATCTACGGTATCTACTGTATTTATCCATCTATCTATCAATCCATCCATCCATCCATCCATCTATCTATCAATCCATCCATCGATGTATCCAACCATCCATCCATCGATGTATCCATCCATCCATTTATCCAACCATCCATCCATCGATGTATCCATCCATCCATTTATCCACCCATCCATCCATCGATGTATCCATCCATCCATTTATCCAACCATCCATCCATCGATGTATCCATCCATCCATTTATCCAACCATCCATCCATCTATGTATCTATCCATCCATTCATTCATGTTGGATTTCCACTACAGACATTTTTTAAATTATATTTAAAAGTTTTAAAAGTGTTTCTGTCCATGCTGACGTCAGTCCAAAGTGTTGATCCGGCACTTTGGACTTTGGCAGACTTCCTTGTCTGGGGACAATAATAACCCCTACAAGATGAATAACTTTAAACCTAATGAGCGAATTTCAAAAGAACCAAAAGCAGCTTTATAATCTTTATTTTCAACATGTGTATACGGCTGGACAGCAGAACTACTGTTTTGGTTCACTCTCACCGCTCTCAGCAGTAGGCATCTGTTTTCAGGGGAAAAGCTCTAAAAACCCACTGTTCTCTACCTGCTCAGCGAATGGCAGACAGACTAGCTGCTGAACATAGTGGAGCATTTAGCAGCTAAAGAGCCAGATATTTCCTCCAGGGGTTCATCTGTAAGTTGAGCCAAGTCTGCCAAGGTAAAGCTGAGGCTGACAAACTGAGTCTAAGATGCCCTAAAATGGCCATTCTACAAACGATAAACTCTTTTGATTTGGGTAATATCTTGGCTGTTGCTCTGGCATTGCCCTCAGGCCAAACTTAACATTTTCTGCCCCAGCAATAAGACAAAAGCAGCAAATGCAATTCAAGCAATTTTCATTTCAGGTGTGTGATGAGCATTACAGCCTCATAGGGGTGCTGGCGCGGCTATATAGCCTTGTTGCATTGGTAATTACCCGTAAATTACAGTTTTTAAGTATTCACTATTTTTCTGTTGGGGTTTTTCTCTCATCAATGCTACTTCTATTCCCTATGTTGCGACAAAAGTGATATTATTACAGTAAAAAGGCTCTTTGAGGGCGCTGTTGGCCTCTTGTCTGTCCTCTGTTGATTCCCTTTTGGTTAATTACAACCAGAACATCTAGACACAGTCAGTTTTTCATGAGGATTGGGAGACATTGTGGGACGCTGTCCACCCTCGGGGGCCTGACCGTCCCCTCCTCCCCCCCCCCCCCCCGTTGTGTGTACACAGAGGACCTCAGCCACCCGTTCTGCTGCGGTCACTGTGCCGAAACCTGGACACCCTCTAGACCCCTGGAGCCTCTGTGCACCCGTACAGTTGTGAAAGGTCAGCCTCCCCCACCCCCACCCCCACCACCACCACCACCACCCCTCCTTCCGTCACTGCCATCTCTTCTCCTACCTTACCCTCAAACCAACCCCTCCTCCTTCATCCTCCTCGCTTCCACACCCTTCCTCACCCACCCACCAACCCCCATCCTCGCCATGCAGCTATCCCACTGCCCTGCCATCTCGCAGCATTCCGCGGGCCGTGCACACAGAGGCCTATTGTGTGTGCCGGGAGACGGCAGCATACAGTCAGGGCAGCAGAGAAAAAGGGATGTGTAGAGCTGAAATGAACACAGTATCCCTGCTGTACGTTGATACAGATCCGTAGTTGAAGTTGTAGCAGCTCTCAGTGACATTGCTGCAACGTGGTTTTGAAAAGAGAGCAGTGGAAGGTGAATGTTGAATGATTGCTCCTCAGTTCTCAGCTGTGCTCTTTTAGATTGTGCATCCTCTGCACTTGTAGGATGCTATAAATGGAGGCAGTAAATTCTTTAGCGTCTCTAGATTCATCGACAGTTTTCTCTGACGAGGCATAATCAAATGGTCTTTGTCGTCTCTTTTTACTTTCTTGCATCTGTGATTTCAGAGTGGTTTTGGTTTCTTGGCTATTTTTACTATTTCACTGTACTGAAGGCTTGAAGAGGAGCTGTAAAAGCCTGTGTTAACATCTGTAATAGAATAGGCTCTCATTCATTCCCCAAGTTAAAGCCCCGTCCAACAGAACTGCACCTTTGTCTTTCTTTACGTGACACAGCAACAATGACTTGACCTGACACAGCAAACTTAACACAAAATGGCACAGTATACTGCCTCTATTGTCTAAACAACACAGATTATTTATCCAGCTGGGTAACTGGCTGTTTAAATTCTTGAAAGGTTTTCGTTGCTGGTGTATCATCGCTGGTTGTTTTGTCCCAGTAAACCTGAGATCACGAAAACCAGAAGGTCCTATGAAACCAGGGTCTTCCTTAAACGTCTTCCTTAAACACGATCCCAATATACCGAACAGGTCGTAGATCTGGAAGACGAGAGCTAAGATGGTGGCTTCGAATCTTTCTTTTCCTGTATGTGGAATGAGGGGGGCTCTCTAAAAGGTTGTGACCCTGGAATTACTGTGCCTCTCCTCATGACAAAGACCCCCTTTCAAGCCCACTCACCTGGGCTATCCAGAGAGAGGTACATGATAGCGATCACACAGGTGTTTCATCACCCTTCTGGCTCAACCGCACAATAGATAATTATGCCATATATGTGCTATTTCGTCAGGAATTTTCTGTGAAGGTCAATAAATCCTGTTGCAAATCAAAGTGCATATGGGGAAGTGACATACAGACATAAATATATAATATTTAACTTCTAAATACAGCAAATGTTACTCCTATCTCAAGGGGAATATCCTTCTATTGTGATGGTTCTGTTAACTGGATCCCACAGCCTCTTGGTCTTTGTCCAAACAGACAAGGCTCTCAGGAAGTTTGACCGCCATGTGAACACGACATAACTGCACTGTTGATTGGTCAGCTCAACACTTTGAGGTTGGTTAAAGTATTCGGATTAATCCATAATCCAGGAGACTAGACCGAAACAAACAACCCCACTGACCCATTGTTGAGTTCCCATAACCTGAGAGTTTAACTGCACACGGCTCCTCATTATTCAGGGAAGTTAGCTTCTATTTGTGAGACCTCTTTTTATAAAAAATGAATCCTAGCTCTCAGGTAAAAGTTAAAAGCCACAATGTTGAGTTCAGGGAGAGGATTTAAGTTTAGTTACACAGCAGTTAGATGAAAACTAGCTTTTTTCTTTATTATTTTCGGTTTGTGAGCAGTTTTCTTATACCTTCTTTGGTTTATAATGTTTTAGCTATGTTGTTAGAAAAGTCTGCCCGAGGACTGGAAAGACCAGGTTCAGGACTGGTCTGTAAAAGTTCTGGATTGATTTTACTTAGAAGTATTAAGACATAGAACAATAGACATACAGTAGCTTATTTGATGAAGACAATGCTATAGTTGGTCTGTAAACAGCAGTAGAATATATAACATCATTTAATCATGTGTGTGTACACCGTAACAACACTATAATAATCAGTTTTATTACAACAATGATTTTACTTCAATCAACTACTTCTACACTTTTTTGAGATTGGTGGAGTCAGTTCTTGACCTGTTCTCCCTTAATGTGAAAGTGAAGGTGCATCTCATGGCCAAGCAGGTCAAGAGAGGAAGGAGGGCTTGAGTTAAGAAAAAAAAAAAAAAACCTGGGAGGGTAGATGCTGCTGGACTGAGGGGAGGGAGGTGAGGTTCGGGTTTCAGCCTGACAGGGGGTCTGGGGGAAGGACTGGTATTTTGGAATATACGAAGATCCATACAAGGCACAGTGGACATAAAACCGCGCTGCTTGCCCTGACGCGGTGGGTGCAGAGTGCCAGCTGGGGCCCCACGTTGGATTTCACTTAGATTTTGGAGGATTTGACTGCATGGTGCCATAAGTCTCTGGGAACACACACTTTACACACCACTGACTGAAAAGCCTGGTCTCGTCCATCCCTTCACTTCTCACGCAAGCTACTGTCTAATATTTAGACATGTTCGGCTTTGTGGATTCAAGGACTGTTCTGCTACTTGTAGCATCCCAAGTTGTTTTACTATCCGTGGTCAGATGTCAGGAAGAGGACGACCGTAAGTTGCACTGTTTTTCTTAACTTCTTCTTCTTTTTAATTGCAAAAAATGTGGATTGTTACTCTGATGACATTGTTGCCTTCCCAGTCTTCTCTACCTGATGTCTCAGAAGAATAGTGAGAAAGTAAATCCAATGCTGGAGGTGTGATGTCAAAAGATGAGCAGGAAGAGCACAACTCTGGTTTTAATCTGCCATATTGCCAGCATTACATGCTATTTTACAGTTATGTAGTTCATTGTTTCTGCTGATGTGAGTGTATAATGTCAAGCAGGCTACCCAAGTCTTTCCAAGTAAGCCAGTCCATGTCTTTCTGTGGGATAGGTGAGGCTGTCAAGGCCCATCAGTGTGGGATGGAGGACAAGGTGAACAAGTGTCCGTTTGTCCTCACCTGCGTCCTGCTGCTCAGCATGTCCTGCTGTGTTTGCTCAAACTCTAGTGTTAGTTCTTAAACAGCAAATCTGGCTTAATCCTTATGCCTTAAAATGCTGTTGGATTACTTTTTTGCCCAACCATTATGTAGAAGAAACACTTGTCAGACAAATCTTTAAAATTAGTCTTGAGAATGAAAATGTGAGTTTTATTTTGAAGACGTGTAGAAAATATGCAAACCTAACCCACAGGACTTGTCTGGAGCAGATTCGGAGGTTTTCTTGATGTGAAGTGACGGGGTGAGACAGAGCTTGACCCCAGGCTAGCAGGCTCAAAGGGTAGCGGCAAGGCAGTGGGACAGAGGACAGGGTGCACAGCAGGGCGTCAACAGATGATGGACACATAGTTGTATTTATAGAAAGATGGACTTTACTGCATCCAGTTCCCTCTCTTATAGCATTAATACACTTTAAGCATTACATAGATTGCAAAAATAAAATAAATGGTGGTAAAGAAAGCAGAGGTTTCAGTAGCCAAGAACTAAACCTCCTTGTGACGTGTATGCGCTAAGTATCACTTTGGCTTAAAAAACAAACAACAGCAGTTGGAAGGCCACAGCCCTAAGCTGTACATATTAAACAAAACACCCATTCTTAATTCCCCAAGGTGTTTGCACTGGCGCTCGACACAGCTATGGGATCCAGATGGAGAAATTTAGAAGGACCCATGTGTTTACTTAAGGCAGCAGCTTGTCAAATGGGCACAGTATCCCTGTAAGAGAGGTTCATTCATACGAGCCGGCCTGCAGGTCAAATATACTCAGCCGACGACGTGAAATACCTCAACTAGGGCTTCAGACACAGCTGCCAACTGTGGGGTCCTGTTGACATTACATTTTATGCGGCTGTAAAAAATTCTCCTTATGATAACTTTAGTTATTTTTAAAACGTGAGTTAAAGTCCACAGCTTCTGAATTGTACCAGTGTATTTTTGGGGGTCAGACCACCACCTGTTCATCAGCATCAAAGGAACAAGGCTACCTTCTATTCATTGACACCAATTATGGTTTATCATGTAATACTGTTTTATGAATGTCACCTTTTTGTGTACTTTGCACTACATCATGAAGTGTTCACAGCCTTTTTTTTGATGCAGGATAACTTTTATCTCTCCTTCCTCCTCCTCCATCTTACCCCCACACTGCTTTTACTCCTCCTACTTCCTTGCCGTGCCCCTTGAACCCCCTTTCATCCTCTTACTCCCTCACAACTTTTTTTTCTTTTTTTTTTAACAACATCTACTTCACAAACCCTCAACACTGTATAAACCCCAATACCTTTCTAACTCTCTCTCTCTCTTGAACCATCCTCTGTCTCCCCCCCCCCCCTCCTCTGTCCACCTGCCACGCGCCCCCTGCTGGCCACCACAGAGGAGGCAGGTGGCTGCATCCAGGACGGCCAGCAGTATAATGATAAGGATGTGTGGAAGCCCGAGCCGTGTCGCATCTGTGTGTGCGACAGCGGAGCGGTTCTTTGTGATGAGATAATCTGCGAGGAGATCAAAGAATGTGCCAACCCTCTCATCCCATCTGGAGAGTGCTGTCCCATCTGCCCCGCTGATGCCAGTGCCCCCATTGGTTGTAATTTATTTATTCACATACCTATAAATAAATTACTCTCTTAGCTTGCATTTATCTCACCCTGGCTCACACTTTAGAATGGGGAACTGCTTTAGGATCCAAATTTTCCTGCCCGATCGGGGGTTTGCAGCAGTCACTGATGATTGTCTCTAAACGTGACTTTTAATAGATTTGGCTGCTCTGAAACATTTCAGCTTTATGATTTGGAATTAGTCAATAACGATAATGATGTTCCCTATTCCAAAGTGGCCCCTCTACATGCTTGGTTTGGATGGAGACCAGACAAGCGACATTAACAGGATCCTCTCGTTCCCAATGAAAGTCTGTTCCATGTGGAATTGGATGAATCCTGTCATGTGTTGTCTGGCTCTCAGCTAAACCAGTAGAGACGCCTCCTGCTTTTTAACTCATGACTAAGATGAAGCCTACTTTCATGCTCAGCCTCAACTCCATGATTTATTTGACCCACTTGGAGGTCTCCTGCAAAATGAAGGCGTCTTCAGGCCTTCTATGTGTAAAGAGACACTGTATTCCTGTAGTCTCGATTTGACAGATTTATCCAAATAAATAGGTGCAAAGCTGTTAAAGAGAGAGTTGTGGTTTTATATTTGAAATAGAATAAGTTTAAGATCACTTAAACATGAATTAATTTACACAAATTTGGTTATAAAGAGTCTTTTTTTTTTATAACAATATAAGATACACAAGTGTACTCCAGCTATCACTGTGGCTGCTACAGCTTTACTTCCTTTCACATTTTGCTTAAATGATCAGAACACTTTAATCTCATCTGGTCCATGCTTGCTTCTGCTTCATCCCTCTTGGAATTACATTTCAGCATTAATATGATCTGGATGGGTTGTTGGCCTTTGGGTTTGGTGAATGGTCGTTAGAGGTCCTTCCCCATCTCTTTTCCTAAGAATCACAAACTAGGATTTAAATCAGTCAAGCGTCTGAAGTGTTTTTACTGACTTGTACATTTTTAATGTTCTGTTCTTCTTTTCCTCCCTTCACACATTCATCTGCAACATCAGAGACATTTGGCGCTAAGGTGAGGCCGGTGGTTGTGGGAAAATACTGGTATCCATTCATTCAGCCAGTAACTTTAAAAATAACCTTTCTTGTCAAATCTGTAGCTGTAAGTAGTTTGTTTCTGAGTAAAGTGTTTCAGGCCACTGATTTCACTTCTTTCTGTCATCAATCAGGGCCAGAAAGGTGCACCAGGAGAGATTGCCGATGTAAGTATAAATCCTCTGCAGTCTGTCAAACTGAAGTAACGTCCCGTACAACAACCTTTATACACAAAGCCATTACGGGCCTGAGAACACATGAGCCAACAAACCTTCCTTTTCTATGTTGCTATTATTTGGAATGAATAATTGCAGACTTTAAATGTCCAACACTGTGCCCATTCGTTTCCACAATCCTCGCCTCTACACATTTAAAACACATATAAATATATTTCACAAGTTCTTGCTTCGTCGGACATAAATTTATCTCCAAACACTGAAAAAATATCCATTGTGTTGTTACTTTTTAAAATGTTTTATTGATTATCCTACTTTTTCTTGAGTTTTAAGCATTTTTGATCATTAGAGGGGCAATTTCTCGCTAATGAGAAGCTAACTACAATGCCAAACAATCCCTCATTGAACTTTATATTACACAAGGAAAAAAACCCGCATTCCTTGGGCATAATGAACCCAATCAAATCCTCTTAGATCCTCTCAGCAACTTTGCTGCAAGTGCACATGTCAGGTGGCCAGAGTCGGCTGCACCAGAGGTTAAGAGGTGATGTTTTCATGAAAACTTGTCCTGTCAAATGAAATCCTCATCAGATTGTGTTTTTTAGCTTGATGTCCACCTCCTGCGAAGCTGGAATGTTCTTCTCTCATTTTAACGTAACCGGACACAATATGAACGATTGGTCTTCTAATAAAGAGTAATTGACAAAAGCTTTATTTTTCACCGTGCAGGTTGTAGGACCAAAAGGACCACCGGGCCCTATGGTAAATATTACACACTTTATTCATTTTATGAAGAATGTTTAGCTTATTGCATTTATTCTACACTTGTTCAAGCATCGTTTGATGATAAATATGTATTGGTTGACAATGATATGATTATAAATAGGAGTTTAGTTCATCCTGGGGATCTTACTGAGACAAATATCTTTGTTTTTTGCAGGGCCCCTCAGGTGAGCAGGGAGGACGCGGAGAAGTTGGCGCTAAGGGTGATAAGGTAAGAGCCAACACACTGTGTCCTAAAAAACACCTCTCAGTACAGCATTCACAGGAAATGACCTCGTATTAATATGTGAGTTCAGCATCAGACGGCCAAATATTGAGTCAAGCAACAGCAGCTCTGATCATCGTAACAACTGAGCTGAGTTCTGTAATAGTTTGAGATTGCAGCGTTATTACTACTCAAGTGTAGGAACATCCAAATCTAATCATCACGCAACAGACATTAGACTTCTTCCGCAAATGTTTTGTTGTAAAACGATATTATTTCTGACCTGGAATCTTCTCAAGTAGTCCTGATGAACCTAGAGAAAATCACCTGCTCTCTTTTTCCCTAGGGAAATATTGGGCCTCTTGGAAGAGATGGTGAGCCCGGCACCCCTGGAAACCCCGGACCCCCCGGCCCACCTGGACCATCAGGACTTGGAGGGGTGAGTGTGGGGCACTCCTGTAACACAATGGCATCAACAACAATTTAACAAAATCACATTTTCTTATTCCCATATCACACAGGGATAGAAACGAGTGGGTAAACATTCAAACAGAAGTATAAATATATGACTTAATCGTAAACTGTTGATGTAAATCACAAGAATGAAAATTATTTAACCAGTTGAGTCATTAAAAAAAAGAAAATCGTATTTACAATGGCGGCCTGTCAAATCGGCCCGACACATCAGTGTCTTAACAATCACTAAATCCCTTGTTGTTCTCTTTGGCTACATTTGACTCAGTCGATACACAAACAGCCCAAATAAGTCGATTTGTTATTCAAAGAAGTAAGAGGGAAGAATGTAATCTCTTCTTAGTCGATTAATTGGTCATTTTGGTCTCAGTCGACTAAGATTTCTGGAGTCGATTAGTCATTTATTATTGCTTTTTCATGCTAAATGACTTACTTTTACGAAATTTATGAACACAGCTTCGGTGAACACAAGATTTAAAGTGGTGCTTTTGTGTGATTCTTCATGTCGGACAGACCTAGAAGAATGTGAAGCTTGTCTTTCTACTTTCTCTCACGGTAACTGATCCACCATTTGGGTCATTAATTCAGTCAATGCAGTTCACTTGCTGCTGTGTGTAATGGCCCACTTAGCTCAGGCCGGATAACAGATAATAACTATAATAACTGCAATAACTGACTCTGAGTCTCTTGTCTGTTTTGCGTGTTACAGAACTTTGCTGCTCAGATGGCTGGAGGTTTCGATGAGAAGTCCGGAGGCGCTCAGATGGGTGTGATGCAGGGGCCGATGGTAAGCAGCACTGTGTGCAGTGAATATATCTAACAGGAAGTGTGTACGTTTTTGCTATGTAAACAGTTTCATCTCTCACAATGACATTAAACTCATTACGTACATTTACCTCGGCTCAGAGTTGCTGCTGAAGATAAGTGGAGAACAATAATGACTACAATGCTGCCACCTTGTGGTTCAGTAGTTTCACTTCAAGCTACCTGATAGATTCCGAGTTGACTTTCTCTGTTTGTCTTGTGTGTCTCTTTCAGGGTCCCATGGGTCCTCGTGGTCCCCCTGGACCTAGTGGAGCTCCTGTAAGTACACTCATTACAGCACTACATCACTATGTGACCGGTCATCATAATCAACTGGACTGCTACTGTAGAAACATATAGAGAAGAGTTGTTGGCATAAATGGATACATCTTTATTACGTTGTCATTTGTACCTACAGGGCCCACAAGGTTTCCAAGGTGGACCTGGAGAGGCAGGAGAGCCTGGACCCGCTGTAAGTATTAGCACGTATCCCAGAATGCATCTATGTGCCCAACAGACTCCGTACTGCTCCCATTTGCTGAAGTGTTTAGGGTTTAACAGCAGCACCTACTTCCACAGAAACAAATGCTGATTATAAATGATATTATAAATTTTGCTATAAATGTAGTTCAACGGCAGGACAGTGTGAAGGCAGTGTTTGCATTTTGCAGCACAAAAGTCTGATTTCTAATCGTCGTTAAAGCAATTAAATTACTGTCACTCATGATTTACCTTTGTTTGCAGGGAGCATTGGGACCTCGTGGACCACCTGGACCTTCTGGAAAACCTGGTAGCGATGTAAGTGTCGAGGCCTCGTCTTTGTATGAAACTCACAGCTCAGTAAAACATAAGCTGACACAAAGTTACGGTCACAAAAAGTCAAAACGGCCTTTTGTCCCTAGAACCAGTGCAACTATTTCACTTGATTGCCTCACTATTATTTCACAATGACGTTTGAGTCAATCAACATATAAACAACTTTTAAGCTCCCTACCCTCTAAATGTACCACCAGAGGGCAGTCTCTTAACAATGCTGCTGAGAATGATGATATATTTCCTCCTCAGTAAAGTGCAGTGCTGCTACATCTCATCAAGCAGCTGCTTCAGGAAATAATCATCCCACTTCCTGTTTGTTTCTAGGGTGATGATGGCAAACCTGGAAAGGCTGGTGAGCGTGGACCTGCAGGGCCTCAGGTGACTAACTCCAGGATTACAACACATGTCAAAGTCTAAAGAGGAAACTAGCGATGTGGTTCAGCGTTCCTCGTGTAAAGATTTTGTGTTCTTTTTCTATTATAGGGAGCTCGTGGATTCCCTGGAACTCCTGGACTTCCTGGAATCAAAGGACACAGAGTGAGTGTGTCAACCTTGCGTATGCGACTTGTAACTCGTGCTCATTCATTGCACCCTGATGACTGACTGATGTGTCTCTGTAGGGTCACCCTGGTCTGGATGGAGCTAAGGGAGAGAATGGTGCCGCAGGAACCAAGGTAAAAACCACCACATGTATCTTTTTGTGATGATATCGTTGGAATCGTTTCGCAAATATTCCCCAATCTGTTTCCGCTCACTTCTTCTAATTTCTCTGATCTCTGCTCCCATCAGGGCGAGTCTGGTTCCTCTGGAGAGAACGGCGCCCCTGGACCCATGGTGAGTCTCCAGTGCTTTTTTTCTGGTCTGCTATATTATTTGATATTTGCAGAATGTGAATACATTTAAGCTATGTGTTTCATAATGATCGAGATAAACTGATCTTCTGTCACAGGGACCACGTGGTCTGCCCGGTGAGAGGGGACGTTCTGGAGCTGCCGGAGCTGCTGTGAGTAACAAACTGATGCATCAATATGTTTCTAGTTTTCTGTGCCTTGTTTGTAACAACTTAAAGAAACATATCATCTCTTCATTGCGGTGTACACTACTGACTATCCTGTGTCTTCACTCTTCAGGGTGCCCGTGGAAATGATGGCTTGCCCGGTCCTGCTGGTCCACCTGTGAGTATCGTAGTTTCCGCTTTGCATCCAATTTAGTTTGTGATGTTTTATAATGCCATGTCTCTGGATAACACATCAACAAAGGGATGAGACATGAAGCCTAACCAGCAGGTTTTTTGCTCTGTCTACAGGGGCCCGTTGGTCCTGCTGGAGCTCCCGGTTTCCCAGGATCTCCAGGATCCAAGGTTTGTGCAGATCCCATTATCACAAACTAGTATTTCATATCTGTGGCAGATCTTATGTTGTAAAATAAAGCAACAAAAGCCTGGCGAGTGTCACTTGAAGCATTTGTGGTTCAGGTTGTTTATCACTCATCCTAGGTTCTTTCAGTCTGCTTACATGGAATAACAGCCCATAAACTCCTGCCTCGTTCTTGTAGTTACTGTTTTTCATACACAGTATGCCATAGTCAGTTAACTTACTTATAATAAAGGTAATTGTCCATAAATATATATATTTGGGTGCATATAACAACAGACAGAACAGGTGCACACCACTATCTTCAGCTTTTCTAAATGGAGGTACACATTTTGGATTCACAGATGAGTATTTTCTTCGACCTGTTAATGATAAGTTATTGTGTCCTGTCAGGGAGAAGCTGGTCCTACTGGAGGCCGTGGATCTGAAGGAGCACAGGGACCTCGCGGAGAGGCCGGTACCCCAGGATCCCCTGGACCCTCCGGAGCATCGGTTCGTGAACCATCAACCTGATCGACCAGACTTTTGATTGGCTACATAGAGCGGTACCATTCTTACAATGCGTTTTTTGCTCATGAATTCCTTCTTCTTCTCTGTCGGTGTAGGGTAACCCCGGTACTGATGGTATTCCTGGATCTAAAGGATCTGCTGTAAGTCCACTCTCTGTATTCATTGTTCTAGAGTCCTCCATAGTTTCTTTGTAAATCACGATACCACTGTTATGCATTATTCTGATATTTTGTTGTGTTTTGTTCTTCCTTGAAGGGTGGTGCTGGTATTGCTGGTGCTCCTGGTTTCCCCGGCCCTCGTGGCCCACCCGGACCACAGGGAGCCACAGGACCTCTGGGGCCAAAGGGACAGTCTGTAAGTCACCTGGGAATAATCTAAATAATCTGTGAAACCTTCATACTTGTTTGTGTTGTGATTATTTATTGTTGTGGCTGTCCTCTTTCTTGCCGTGTTTAGGGAGACCCTGGTCTTCCTGGATTCAAAGGAGAAGCTGGACCCAAGGGAGAGCTAGTAAGTATATGCTAAGTATACCACTTTGAAGCATCTTTTAGAATGAGACCACAGAGGAGATTTACTGACACATCTTCATTTCTCCAGGGCCCCATCGGTCCTCTAGGAGGCCCTGGTCCTGCTGGTGAGGAAGGAAAGAGAGGCGCCAGAGGAGAGCCTGGATCTGCAGGACCACTCGGACCTCCAGGAGAGAGAGTCAGTCATCAGGATGTTCAACAACATTTTAGATTGCCTGTTGCTATTTTTAGCACAATCTAATCAAATGCAACTCTGATTCTTTCCAGGGAGCTCCTGGTAACCGTGGTTTCCCAGGTCAGGACGGTCTTGCCGGTGCTAAGGTAAGACCCGTCAGAACTGATCTCGGCTCACTGACACCATGAATAGATGATCTGACCACTGCAGCTCCAAAAAAGATGCCGTTGTGGTCATAAAACTAGCTGCCATATGTCTACCAGGTTGTTATTGAACCTGCTGATATCTTCTCTACTTCAGGGTGCCCCCGGTGACCGTGGTGTTCCTGGTGCTGTTGGGCCCAAAGGTGCTGGTGGAGATCCTGGACGCACAGGAGAGTCTGGCCTCCCCGGAGCCAGAGTGAGTCAGAGCAGTCAGACGGCGTTATGTAGTCTTTGTCTTAAACCAGAGGGATGTTCAGTGTGGCCGGCTTGATCGGATTGATTTTATTTTGTTTTTGATGCTGATGACCTCTAACATGTGTGGTCCTTTCATAGGGTCTCACCGGCCGTCCCGGAGATGCTGGTCCTCAAGGCAAAGGTGGACCCTCTGTGAGTACAATATTTATCCTGTCTCGCTTATCAAAGGTTGCAGCATTTCAGTCACAAAAGGATAAGACATTTTAAAAGATCCCAAGCAAAAGAAATCCCCTCATCACTAGCAGCGGTGTGACATGTCGTGAAATGCTGGCGTCACAACTTAAATACGTTTTTATAATAAAAGTGAGTATGTGGTTTTTACCCATTTACTTTTATAATTAGACACTTAAACACACAAAAATAGTACAACTCACCCATGCAAAGTGGCTTCCCAGCAGTATTTTTAAACAAACTTGAAAATAGCACTTTATTGCACGAACACAGGAAATATAACAACCCTTAATTCAACACATGATCTAAAATAAAAGCCTCGTACTGACTAAGACTTTACATTGTAGTGTGAATCATAATTAACTGGAAGAAAGTATGCAAGCACACACACAAGTTTCAACTCCCACTGCTTGAGTGCTGATTTCCTACCTGTGTGTCTTTGACAGGGTGCTTCTGGTGAGGACGGTCGCCCCGGCCCACCCGGCCCTCAGGGAGCCCGTGGACAGCCAGGAGTGATGGGATTCCCCGGACCAAAGGGAGCCAATGTGAGTCTTTAGAGAAGTCCAGTAGGAGCACATACAGCATAATGAAAACCTGATAATATACGGTCTAAATACATCCATGTCTAGATGGGACAAATCAGTAATACAGCTTTTCAGAAGCCAAATATTACTACTAGTACTACTACTGTCGGTTAGCTTGTAGCACTCTAAGCTAAAGAGACGACGGATCGTTGACTGTGATTTCTCTTCAACAGGGCGTAGCTGGAAAGACAGGAGAGAAGGGTCTTGTGGGTCGTCCCGGTTTGAGAGTGAGTACATTTTCCCCATAAATACAAAAACATCACAAATGGATTCATGGTCTCCAGATCCCTTTTCCTAATCTAAATACTCCTCTGTGAACAGGGTCTGTCTGGAAAGGATGGTGAGACTGGTTCTTCTGGACCTTCTGGCCCCGCTGTGAGTATTTCAGTGTAGTTACATGTTGTGAGATGTGTTTTCACTTGTTCTTTGTCCCCGACTGATCCCCTGTGTGTGCGTCTATCATAGGGGCCTGCTGGAGAGAGAGGAGAGCAAGGACAGCCTGGACCTTCCGGCTTCCAGGTGAGTTTATTTCCTCTTCAAATTCCCAGAAAACGCCAGTCTGGAAAAAATCAAAGCGCGACTATTAAAATGATTGATATTCAATATGGCTTCATAGTGTGTTGCACAGACAGTTATTCAGGAAGCCAGCAGACTTAGGTCTATGTTTATAAATGTCATATAATGAATCCCTTTCTTGGACAGGGTCTGCCTGGACCATCTGGTGCCCCAGGAGAGGGTGGAAAACCTGGAGACCAGGTGAGTGACACTCACTAACAAACATTACTTTGGATTTACTTCATCTGTTGGTCTATTGGGGCTGACAACCCTTTTGACACAAACTGTGTCCAGCTACCTGCCAAATGATGGTTTTTCTGAAGACCACTGCTGAAAATAACAGCAAATGTAGCAGTGAAGGAAGTGAGAGATGAGCTGAAACAGTCTCTGGTTCAAGCCTGTAGAAATAAATAAATGTATTTCTGTAGCAACAAGAAGATCGCAGTGCTAATGCGTAAAGTTAATCACCAATGGCTGTTAAACACACTCATAAATCTTATTATTTTTAATAAGTTAAAATGACTAATCGACCTTACAAACATACATTGGGAATCAAATCTTCTTCTTGTAGTTTAACGTTACAGTTGGGTTAACATTATAGTCTCTATTCTCAGTACTATACTATTCTATTTCATATTTTATTAGTCTATTTTAATCATTGTATATAATTTGGTCTTATTTTTTCTTACCTGTCTCATTTACTTTTGTGATTTATGTGAAGTGGCTGCTTTAACAAATAATATATCAAATATTCTACAGATGTAGAAAAAACAATATGCTAAAGTTAAACATCTATCAGCTCTTTCCAAGTCGATCCATAACTACATTACACAAACAGAAAATTAAATTGTTTTTCTGTAAAAGCCGCATTCCTTACTGCTGAATGTTTCTCGAGCTCAGATACTTTTATTACATTACAACATTCAGGATTGAAGTTATATTTAGTTATAAGATTAATTGTCGTATTCTTACTGGGACTAACCATGAAAGCTCAGCAGAAGTTTTTACGACACAGATGTTTAGATGTGTGTCATAAATCTGTGTCTTTTCTCTGTGCAGGGTATTTCTGGAGAGGGCGGAGTTCCTGGTGCTGTTGGACCCAGAGTGAGTTTCCATGTTAAAGCTTCACGTCTTCATTTCCAAACACACGATTCATACATAAATATTACGACTTATTTACGTTGTTGTTTTTATACAAGAGGATTCAACAAGCACTCCTTACATCACTGAGCTACCATCTGTTGTTTCTCGCGTTGACTCAGAGTCTCTTTGTCTCCTAACAGGGTGAGCGTGGGTTCCCTGGTGAGAGGGGTGGTGCTGGAGCTCAGGGTCTTCAGGGACCTCGAGGACTTCCTGGAACACCTGGAACTGATGGACCCAAGGTCAGTGGATACAGATTTTGTGTTGAGAATCAAATTGTTGCCCTGAGTCGACTAGATTTATGTTTCTTATGAAAAGGTCAGCAAAAGTCTGTTTCATCAAGGTGGACTTCTTGTCCGAGCAACTAATTCCCTTCATGTTCTTGAAAGGCCCAGATTTAAGCCAGGCTAGCTGTTCCCCCCTGTTTCCAGTCTTTATGCTAAGCTAAGCTAACTGGCTGGCTGCAGCTTGATATTTACTGTACAGACATATAACAAATTCTCATCTGATTCTCAGCAAGAGGACAAATAAGCATATTTTTCCAAAATACCAAACTATTCCTTGAAATTATTTAAGAAAAAGCTTTGAAGATTTTTCCGGTCTAATCATTTCTTAGTGGACATGTTGAACATGGACCTGCAGCTTTGGTCAAGTTCAAATCTTTTTAAATGAATAATGAAACATATTTAAGGCTTTTCACATTGTTCATTCTTGTTTTACCAGGAAATAGAGAACCAGCTTGTCCACACTCAACTCAATTAGTTCATAAGAACCTAGTAGACATGAATAAATCTGACTGACAGGTTATCTCCTCTTTGTAACTCAGGGAGCCATTGGACCTAATGGCGCTGCTGGATCCCAGGGGCCCCCCGGCCTGCAGGGTATGCCTGGAGAGAGAGGAACTGGTGGAATCTCAGGAGCCAAGGGAGACAGAGTGAGTGGTGGATTCTTCAAAGTGGACATTTAGTTTGACATCATGCATTATTTCTTGAGTTTAAATGGCACATTTAATAGAGCAAATGTCATGACCAGAGGCCTTTGTAGTTCCGTGTTTAATTAACACGCTGCTTTCTTCTCTCTCCAACAGGGTGACAACGGACAGAAAGGACCCGAGGGAGCTTCTGGAAAGGACGGTGGAAGAGTGAGTTCAAAATGAGTCCTTGGTCTCCGAGTGAAGTCATCTAACACAAGAATCACAGTCAATCACGCTCAAACTCTATTATCTATAACTGGTATCCATGCTCTTCCTCAGGGTTTGACTGGTCCTATTGGTCCTCCTGGCCCATCTGGACCCAACGGAGCCAAGGTAAGAGCAACAGTGTCACCCTTTGGATTGTTTAAAGGGAAATCGTCATCAATTGAGTTGAATTATTTTGGTTGGTTTGACTGACTGGTTCTCTCCTATCCAGGGTGAAACTGGAGCTGGTGGCCCCACTGGTGCCACTGGTGTTCGTGGTGCTCCTGTAAGTACCTCTTCTTGTCATGTGTACAGTAATAATAATAATAATAATAATAAACTTATAAAAACACAGAACACATTTAAAACACAAAGAGGATGATATGAACTCAATGCCAACAACGAAACATACATAAGAACACAGAGAGCAAAAAGACTAAAATGTCTGAAAACACAAGTGGGTTTTTGGAAGTGATTTAAACGCTGAGACAGAGTTTGCCCGGACTGCAAAGGCCCTGTGACCTTTATGTATGTAAGCTGGTCCTTGGTACAACAAGGAATCTGATGATCTCAGGAAGGGACATAGAGCAATAAAGGATCTGATAGATAACTCGGGGCAGGGCTTCGTACGTAATCAATAATATCTTAAAATCAATTCTAATAGCAACAGGTAGCCAGCGTAAGGAAGCCAGGCTCGGTGAGATGTGCCAATGTTTCCCAGACCAAGTCAAACATCTAACAGCAGAGTTGATGAGCTGGAGGCAGAAAAGGTTTTACATTTTTTGCTGAAGCCAAAGAGTTACAGTTAGTTAGTCTAATGTACTAGTTATGAAACTGTGATGCAGTACACATCACACGTTAATCAGCTGGTGTGCATGGGTCTGGAACTGAGCTGCTGCTTGAAATAATGAAGCCTCTTCTCATTAATAATAAAAGAGCAACACTGTACGTGTTTGGTCTTTTTTTAAACCAAGTCTCAAATTGAATAGCGTCCTTTAGCCTGGACAGAGCATGATGCTGCTGCTCACAAATTAAAAACATTACAGGAACATGAAGAGGGGATCACTAAGCCGAATTTGGACAGTGTAGACACTTTGCTAGTGACAGTTAAATTATTGAACTAGAAGAAGAAGAAGGATAAACTTCTATAGTTAGAGATTAAGTGGAGGATTTGTATGTGTTCATGCTAATAATCAGACAAGGATTGTTACGACTGCTGTCACTCCAACAAGGTTGTAAATAAGCGGGAAGAATCTTATTTATCTACAAGAACAAAAAAACAAACAAACATAATGTCAAAGCATAATGATAAAAACAGCATGAATATATCTCACCCCGAGCTCTTCTGTCCTCCTGCAGGGTGACCGTGGTGAGATCGGTCCTCATGGGCCTGCCGGCTTTGCTGGACCTCCTGTAAGTAAAGTCAACGCAGCACCGCTTGTTAACAGGAAACAACTGAAAGATGGTTTTAATATAATAATAATAATTACTTTTCTGTTTAAAATGTCCAGGGTTCAGATGGTCAGCCTGGTGCTAAGGGAGAGCTTGGTGAGTCTGGACAGAAGGGAGAAGGTGGTTCTCCTGGACCTCAGGGACCATCTGGTGCTCCTGGACCTGTGGTGGGTATTTTTATTCTTATTATATCAATTGAAGTCACTGTAGTGTAATATCGAGATGACTAATAGTTCTTTGTCTTTTTCAGGGACCCACTGGTGTATCTGGACTTAAAGGTGCACGTGGTGCTCAGGGTGCTGCTGTAAGTAACTCCTATGTTTACGTAATCGCATGAAGAATCCATCGCAAAACACTTCAGCTGAATGCAGATTCATTCATTAAGATTCAGAGCTGTTCTTTTAAATTCCATTGTAGCTTTAACTCTGCACATTCACAAAAACAATCAAAAGAGAGGTTAGGCCTTAGATCGCTGTGAATTGAGATGCATTGATGGTTTATATTTGCTGAACCCTTCCTGGTTATAACACTTCTTGGGTATGTTTATGTTGACTGAAGTCTTTTTCTCTTTGAAAGGGCGCTACTGGTTTCCCTGGTGCTGCTGGCAGAGTTGGATCTGCTGGCCCTAATGTGAGTGTTTCATCAATAACAAATTCCTAGAAAGGGAAATCAATTTACTTGATCAAAAACGATTTGTGTACTTGTTTTTGAGTGTATTTCTGCTCTTACCCACTTAAATCTTCTCTCTTTCCATAACAGGGTAACCCTGGTGCTGCTGGCCCTTCTGGCTCTTCTGGTAAAGACGGACCAAAGGGTGCTCGTGGTGATGCCGGCCTCCCAGGAAGACAGGGAGACGGTGGTCTCCGTGGACTTTCTGGCGCACAAGGAGAGAAGGGAGAGGCTGGAGAGGATGGACCACCTGTGAGTTTCATTTTGCGCCTCACAGGAACACATTAAGTACCTGTCACTGGTGACAAGGAGTGTGAGACTCAGTCTTCTCTTTCCTGACTCTGTAGGGTGTCGATGGGCCTTCAGGTCCTGCGGGTCTGGGCGGATCTCGTGGTATTGTTGGTTTGCCCGGTCAGCGTGGAGAGAGAGGTTTCGCTGGTCTCCCTGGACCTTCTGTGAGTGTTTTCTTCAACATTTAGCTTCCGTGTAAGGTGTTTGATAAGAGCCAGAAAAGAAATATTTTTTACAATTTGGTTGCCGTTTAATATTTAAAAGAATTCACTCAATTCAGTCGGATGAACCTTAATCTTCCTGTAACTTTGCAATAAAGCGTCTTATTCTTGTTAGTTATCCTTCAATTTCCACGTTTAGACACAAAATACTGATCCACTGAAGATTAGCAGATTATTCTGTCTGCCTTCGATGTCAAAGGAGCTACTGGAAAATCTAATGAAGATATTCCCTCTGTGTTTAGGGAGAGCCTGGTAAACAAGGGGGTTCTGGCTCTGCTGGCGACCGCGGACCTCCTGGACCTGTGGGACCCCCTGGACTTACTGGGCCTTCTGGAGAGACTGGCAGAGAGGTCAGACCTACAGAATAATAACAACAACAACAAAATGTTACGAATGTCAGGACAGCTGTTCTGTCAGTGCATCACGTTATGGCTGTAGGAACAGCATTTACATTATGCTTAGGAAATAATACTGTCATCTTGATCCATCACATCATTAAAAATATGTCTCTGCATCTCAGGGTACCGCTGGATCAGATGGACCTCCTGGTAGAGACGGATCTACTGGAGTCAAGGTGAGAGACTTCAGCCTCACAAAAAACTCTAGTCCAGCAAATCCCACAGTTTGACTAAAGTCCACTAGATCTGTTGTTTTCCTGAGTCATCACCTTGTTGTCCTCCTGTAGGGAGAGCGAGGTAACACCGGTCCCGCTGGCGCCCCTGGAGCTCCCGGTGCCCCCGGTGCCACCGGACCTGTCGGACCCCTCGGCAAGCAGGGAGACAGAGGAGAGGGCGTAAGTAACGCAACATCCTGCAAGGCCCACAGGCAAAAGGCCCAGTGTCAGGCACCAATCCGTATTTTTGACCCACAATATTGTTTCTTCCTTTAGGGCGCTCAAGGACCCGCAGGGCCCTCTGGACCCAGCGGCGCTAGAGGGATGGCTGTGAGTATCACCTCTAATGGCAACAATACTATTATGTTTTAATTTTAATTTGATTTAGCTAATTAAGGGTGCTACATAGGCAGCCATGCATTTTAATACATGTTAAACCTTTACTCCAGGGACCCCAAGGACCACGTGGGGACAAGGGAGAGAGTGGTGAGGTTGGAGAGAGGGGACAGAAGGGTCACCGTGGCTTCACTGGTCTGCAGGGTCTTCCCGGACCTCCTGTGAGTAATCCACATCTAATAGTTCACCCCTGCTGCACACCACTTCTGATCTGTCTAATCTTTAATCTTTAATCTGTCATTGTCCTCGTCCTAACAGGGTTCCTCTGGAGATTCTGGTTCTGCCGGACCTGCCGGACCAAACGGAGCTAAGGTGAGAAAGCAGAGCGCCAAAAAGAAAAAGCAATAAGCGAAAGAGAAGAAAAAACTCTTCTTCCATTTCCATCCTGCAGCTTTAACACCTCAGATATGTGATGGTGATGAAGGGTTAGTCTTTTTGAAATTCTCAAATCACCTGAAGAAGACGGGGACAGGAAAGGCCACGTGCTTTAATTACCCACCGCTGTGATAAGAAGGGCTGCTGAGGCATTTTGTAATTACTCTCTGCTCAGAGACGAGGCAGACGGACAGGAGGAGCCGCGATTTGTGAAACCGCTCCTGCTGAGATCAGAAATGGACTTCAATATCTATTCTAGATTAGCTAAGCGCTGAGCCCGATAAGGAAAATGAAGAGAAATGTCACCGTACAAATAGTCTTCATGCATAATAAGGCAGAAGGGTTTGGAGGTGATTGGGGTAATAGAGAGGAACTGCTGGCACATTTGAATTGCTTAATCAGATTTCTTTTTTTATATTCAGACTGCATGATGGATCTAAAAAAAGAAATAACCAGCACAGCTCCACACTTTGAATAGAAAGCACAAGTTCGTAATATAAAGTAATGTTTCAGATAAACGCAGACATGCTCACTTACACTCGCTGTTTCTGTAGGGACCACCTGGACCATCCGGACCTGCTGGCAAAGACGGATCAAATGGACTGCTTGGCCCCATTGGACCCCCTGGACCTCGTGGACGTTCTGGAGAATCTGGTCCTGCTGTACGTAACGTGTCCTGAATATAAGTCATACTCCACTGAGCCTTTATACTGGGCTTTATACTGAATGCCCACCTGATCCATTTCCTGCTAACAGGGTCCTCCTGGTAACGCCGGACCCCCTGGCCCACCTGGTCCTGCTGGCCCAGGCATCGACTTGTCGGCCTTCGCTGGTATGGGTCAGACCGAGAAGTCCCCCGATCCTCTCAGGTACATGAGGGCCGATGAGGCCTCTAGCTCCCTGAGGCAGCATGACGTGGAGGTCGATTCCACACTTAAGACACTCAACAGCCAGATTGAGAACCTGCGCAGCCCCGACGGCAGCAAGAAGAACCCGGCTCGCACCTGCAGAGACCTGAAACTGTGCCACCCCGAGTGGAAGAGTGGTGAGTAGGCCGGGGAGTCGAAAATGATGTGAAGAAATGAAAGTGTGCTCATGTGCCTCATTTTGCCTTAAAATGTTCTTAACTGGTGAATGCATATTAGCAAATTATGAATTATTCTCTTTTAGATATGTCTTTCTACAATACCTCAAAAATGATATTATTACATCCTGGTGTGAAAATGTATTGGCCTGGAAAAAATGTTTACAACCAATTTAGCAATCAGCTAACTGCTCCCATAAGATCTGACTATTAAATCCAGATCGAGACAGTCTTTGGGTGTGTATAGACTGCGCTTGATTGACATTTTACATTAATTGCATTTATGTAAATGACAGAAATGAAATCAGCACACAACACGTACAAAGTACTGCTTTCAGTTTCATATCGCAGAGGAAGGTGCAGCTTTTCTGATGGTGAACTGAATATTTAGATGAATTCTGTTCAGTGAATAAGGAATGGCCGTCATCACCTGCAGCAACTTGTGAGAGACAGAATCAGACAGACGGCTCGCTTTAATGTGCTATCTTCATACCTTTTCCTCTCAGTTTA
This sequence comes from Pholis gunnellus, assembly GCF_910591455.1. Classification (NCBI taxonomy): domain Eukaryota; kingdom Metazoa; phylum Chordata; class Actinopteri; order Perciformes; family Pholidae; genus Pholis; species Pholis gunnellus. Next base: position 5,814,770 of record NC_136536.1, read on the forward strand.
ACGATTGGGTGTGTGAATGATTCTCTGTATGAATATGGTCATATTTAAGGTCATATTCTTACTACCAAGGAAAAGTGGCAGAAAAACTAAGACAGGAATATCATTACTACAGTGAACAAGATCAGCTTTCCTCTCATTTTCAACAAAATACAGATCCCTTGATGTCCAAACCTGATCTAGAAATGCTAATATATGCTTTTATTAACCCACGTCTCTCATCTCTCCAGGTAACTACTGGGTTGATCCCAACATCGGCAGCATAGCTGATGCCATCAAGGTCTTCTGCAACATGGAGAGCGGAGAGACCTGCGTCTCCGCAAGCATCGCCGAGGTACCAAAGAAGAACTGGTGGACCAGCAAGGGCAATGACCGCAAACACGTCTGGTTCGGAGAGACCATGAACGGAGGATTCCACGTGAGTGCACTTTAACGATACAATGCTTCGGACAATGTCCGTTAAACTGATCTCGAAGTAAAACTTAATGATCCCTAAACGTGAAAGCTTGCTAATGAATTCCCTTCGACCTGTCCCGTGGTCGTGCAGTTCAACTACGCTGATGACGGCCCCGTTGCCAACGCTGGCAGCATCCAGCTGACCTTCTTGAGGCTTCTGTCCACCGAAGCGTCCCAGAACCTGACCTACCACTGCAAGAACAGCGTAGCCTACTTGGACCAGGCCACAGGCAACCTGAAGAAGGCCCTGAAGCTGCAGGGCTCCAACGATGTGGAGATCCGCGCAGAGGGCACCAGTCGCTTCACGTACACCGTGTTGGAGGACGGCTGCAAGGTGAGACTCCTGCAAAATAGAGCCAGAAAGAATGAATCTTTCTTGTGTTTTATGTATTGGCATTATATTATGAGTACTGCTGTTGACACATTCCTGTACTCTCAACCAACAGAAACATACAAGCCGGTGGGGCAAGACTGTCTTTGAGTACAAAACACAGAAGACCTCCCGTCTGCCAATCGTGGACATTGCTCCCATGGACATCGGCGGAGCGGATCAGGAGTTCGGAGTCGAAGTAGGCGCAGTCTGCTTCTTGTAAAGTGGAATATCACAATGGCCCCCCAAAGAAAACACAGGAAATAAATAAACTCAACCATGAAACATTACACACACACTTCCACAATAAAGAAGACTGGAAATTATAAAAGAAAATTGATACTTTTTCCTCTCACAACGAAGTGCTCTCCAAGTTGTACTCCCTGGATGTTAGCGCTGAAGGGCACCGGCAATATCTGTACACCACACCAGCATTCTCTGTCAACCCTGCTTCCTGAGATCCAGTCATGTTTCCCATGGCCCACTGTTGACGGGAATGCGTCAGAGCCAGGAGGAAGAGGGACCAAGCGAACAAGTTATGGAGAACAGAAACATGACTTGATGTCACTTATTTATTGTCTAACCTGAATGGGCAGAGTTGAGGTAGGACTGGACGGGTTTACTTTGTAAGTAAGACAAGCCCCCTTTCCACTACAGAACAGCCGCACAGCCTCTGTCCCAGTCCTACTCCACCTCCCTCCATGTTTCCCTCCTGACACACAAATACGGCATTTTGAATCAGTGTAGACCAAAATAAATATCCTCAGTAAAAATCAAATCCAGGTGCTCCAGGCTTGTACATCGTGAGCGGGAGTAAAACCTTTACTGTGTATTATAAATCCTTGGTTCTATTGTTGTAAAAGTCTGTGTTTATAAACAACCAGATGGTTTTATATATATATATTTCCACATTATGTGTGTACATGTGTCTTTATGCACACCAACACTTTTTGGAAAGTGAGGTTACATTTGGGATGTACCCCTTGACTGCCCATCAGAGGAAGGCCCAGTTCTCATCCATACAAAAAAAAACAAAAGAATTTGAGGGAAATTTGTTGTGATTTCTTTTATTGTAGTCATCCAGATTGTTTAAAGCTACCTCACGCTGAAAAACAAAGTGAAAATGTTGAGTTTAAATCTGCGCTGACCAAAAATCAGCTTTCAGTGGAATCTGGGGCTGTATGGCCATCTTTGCTTTGGGTTGCTCTCTCTTCAGAAGGTGCTATGAGTTCTGTAATTCAGTCCCCCCCCCCCCCCCCCCCCCCCCACCACCCATACCCCACTTCCCACTAGCCTCACACCACACACTCACACTCCACCCTGGAGGAGGGGTGCAGTCGGGATAAGACATGGGAGACGGGATACTTAGAGGCCGACCGAGGGCGGTTGCTCAAAAAACAACCAGGGTGGGTTGTCTCTGTGTGTGTGTGAGGGCGTGTACATTTTTTTAATTAATTTTATTATGATCATTTTTGTTTTTATTTTGGTACACTTCTAATTGATGTAAATTGGAAAATAAAAGGAAAACCGAATTAAGAATGAAGTTGATTTTTAATTGAGTTTTGAATAAAAACAGAAATGGCGTGGGGACGTATTTCTTCTTTCACCAGAACCGTTCATGTGTGCTCAAATGTTTTATTTTTTTGTTTGTTATCCTTTGTTACTCTTGACTGTGAGTGCATAGTCTGTGTGTGTGAGTGTGTGAAAGTTAAAAGACTGTGATGCAAGTGTGTGTTTTCATATGAGAGAATCTCATAACAACAGGAACAGACGTACTGTATTTGTTCTGTGGTGTCAGGGTGGGGCTGGGTGTAGACGGCTCCTGTTTTGTCTGAACTAATAGGCATAAATAAAGAACATTTTTCTTGACTGGAATCAAGTATTGTGTAGAGTAATGATGCATCAGCGTCTTGTACTGTGGCCAGCTTCCTCTCCGTTCTGTCCTGAGTAATAAAAGCTTGACGTAAGCCTTCACAGCGACATATTCTTATTCCAAATAGTGCCATAAACGTACAATTTCATACGTATGCAGATAAAATATGACATAAATATGCTAGTTATTCTGCTTGTGAAAAAACTATTACATTACATTACAGTCATTTAGCAGACGCTTTTATCCAAAGCGACTTACAATAAGTGTATTCAACATCGGTTTTCACTGGTCACCAGAAGTCATAAGTGCATCTCCTTGTTTACACAAGCATCTAAGAGCATAAACCAGAGCAACAGTGCAGAAACAAACTCATACGAATACAATAAGTGAAACAAACTAATATGAATACAATAAGTGCTAAGTGGAAGGCTCAGGGTAGGCCTTCTTGAAGAGGTGAGTTTTCAGCCTGCGCCAAAAGATGGGCAGCGACTCTGCTGTTCTGACGTGAGTGGGGAGTTCATTCCACCATCGTGGGGCCAGGACAGAAAACAGCCGTGACCGGGTCTATCGGCCACAGGGACCTCTGAGCGACGGGGCAACCAGTCACCCCGAGGTAGCAAAGCGAAGTGGTCGGGCGGGGGTGTAGGGCTTGACCATGGCCTGGAGATAGGAAGGAGCTGTTCCTTTCACTGCCCTGTAGGCTAGCACCAGAGTCTTAAACTGGATGCGAGCTCTTACAGGTAGCCAGTGTAGAGAACAGAGAAGGGATGTGTGGGAGAACTTGGGGCGATCGACCACCAGACGAGCTGCAGCTTTCTGGACAAGCTCCAGAGGTCTGATGGCCGACGCCGGGGCTCCGGCAAGTAGAGAGTTGCAGTAGTCCAGGCGGGAGATGACAAGAGCCTGGATGAGCACCTGTGCCGTCTCCTCAGTGAGGAAGGGGCGAATCCTCCTGATGTTGTAGAGCAGAAATCTGCAGGAGCGTGTAACCGATGAAATGTTTGCTGAGAACGACAGTTGGTCATCCAGGGTCACGCCCAGGTTCCTCGCAGTCCGAGTTGGCATCACCACGGTATCGTCCATGGTGATGGACAGGTCTCAGTGCGGAGGAACAGTAGCTCGGTTTTGTCCAGGTTCAGCTTGAGGTGGTGTGTCGTCATCCACTTCGAGATGTCACTTCGAGCCAAGCACGCAGCGATGCGTGCCTCCACTTGAGTGTCACTGGGGGGAAATGATAAGACCAGCTGGGTGTCATCAGCATAACAATGGTAAGAGAAGTCATGCGAGCGAATAACAGAACCCAGAGATGTTGTGTAGAGCGAGAAGAGAAGGGGGCCCAGGACTGAACCTTGTGGAACCCCCGTAGTCAGCATGCGTGGTTCCGACACGGCCCCCTCCATGTCACCTGGTAGGATGCAAACAGGGAGAGTGCAGAGCCTGAGACGCCCATCCCCTCGAGGGTGGAGAGGGGGATCTGGTGGTTCAGGTGCAGGAGAATCAGGACAGAGGAGAGAGAGTTAGCTCTTGTGGCGTGAAGCGACTCCGTCACCGCAAGGAGGGCTGTCTCAGTCGAGTGACCCACTTTGAACCTGACCTGGTGGGGGTCAAAGAGGCTGTTCTAACAATGGCAATTACAATTAGGACTGGAGCATTGAAGAGTACTACATGTATAAAAACAGTTGTATAGCATCTTTTAAGGATCAGCGAGAGCTGCGTGACATCTGATAAACTGACTCAAGTGACGTCACGTTGAGGCTGATGACTAAACATTTTTAAAGAAATAAAAAATAAAATCAGAGGTTTGAAGTTAGAAAGAAGTGGCAGACACCAGTCGGCCGGGTGGCCCGGATTAGATTATTAAGAGTGTGATTCGGTTTGTAACTGTTTTTAGGTTTGTGGGAAAATAAATCCATTTGATTTTAACTTGAACCAGCTGTTTTGTTTTGGAAACGGACACAGAAGCACATGGCTGCAAGGGGGGGGGGGGGGGGGGT